>NC_135998.1:38026195-38058695 GCF_048128805.1 Centroberyx gerrardi
GAGACCATCCTGAACATTCAGAGTGGGCACCTTGTTTCTCCAGGTCAGCCACATGGCCCGTTTGGCCAAACAGGAAATTAAGCAACACACATTTAGCCTTCTTCCTAACAGAATAGATCGGTCCCAAAATAAACCCCACAGAAAAACCTTCCCCCAACCTCCCACAGAGAACATTCAACAGGTACAGGTACAACATGGTGACATCGTACAAACACATGCTCAGCAGTCTCAGATGAACCACAAAAAGGCCGACCGGCCAACCGGCCGGCCAGCCGGCCAGCCACCAGCGGGCCAGCCACCAGCGGGCCAGCCGGCCAGCCACCAGCGGGCCAGCCACCAGCGGGCCAGCCACCAGCCGGCCAGCCACCAGCCGGCCAGCCACCAGCGGGCCAGCCACCAGCCGGCCAGCCACCAGCGGGCCAGCCACCAGCGGGCCAGCCACCAGCCGGCCAGCCACCAGCCGGCCAGCCGGCCAGCCACCAGCGGGCCAGCCACCAGCGGGCCAGCCGGCCGGCTGACTCTGAATGTTTGCTCCCTCAATCAGATTAATATTGAAAAATGTTTTCACAGAAGGAAAAGGACCGGTCCTGAGGAGGAGCAGGACAGTCTGGACCAGAGGAGCTGAGCAGTAAAACAGAGCAGATAATGTCACAGTGTTACAGGCTGTAATGTAAGGATGTAACTGTAATGTAAGGATGTAACTGTAATGTAAGGATGTAACTGTAATGTAAGGATGTAACTGTAATGTAAGGATGTAACTGTAATGTAAGGATGTAAAGATACAGGAGAAGCTGACAGCAGAGAGATGCAGCAGGGCAGAGGGGCAGAAAAGCACATTTCTCTGTGAAAGGAGCCTCGTTTCTATTCTTCTGTACCTTACAGACAGGCCAAAAGAAACAACAGACAGAACAGTGTAGCACTCTTTATATTTGTAAGTTCTGTTATCTTTGACACAAAGTACTTTAGATATATACAGGTTAGTTATTTGTTTGACAAATGGAACTATTTAAAATGAAGTACATAATTTTAAAGTAATTTTTCAGTCATTCAGGGACTGGGATCCTTTATTGATAATAGGGTCATTCTGTGTCAAATCAACCAAATTTCAGGAACTTCGCTGGCTCGAACTTTTGATTTTGATCATTTTTCTCCTGGTGGAAGATATTCATAAATGATGAAGAAAGCCCACATATTAAAGCTCACTGATCATTATTTACTGAGTTTCCCCCAATTGTGTAGAGAGAGGGTAAAAACGATAATTTTTGCCTATGATTTGGAGCAAGTTTAGGGGTCTAAAAGCGACACTGAGAAAGGCAGCAGCTCCACTATTTTTCTTTTACAGAGAGGCTTGTAGGCAGACTACAAGATTCTGGCAGTTTCAGCACTTGATTTTGTGATGTGTGCCTGTGGCAGTAGCTGAAAAAGAACTACAGAATAAAGAAAAGTAAGGTGGGCGGAGCTTAAGAAAGGAAATAACAGAAAGAAAAGAAACAGTGGGCGGGCTTATCTTACGTTGAAACCTGACAGCGGACAGCAGGTTCTGGTGGGCGGGGACTGTGTAGAGGCACTTCCTGTTCCGCAGCTCCCACACCTTACAGGTGTGATCGCCACTTCCTGTAGCCAGCTGGAAGCTAAGGAGACACACACAGACAGGAAGTGATGTCATCACACAGGAAGAGGAAACAACAACGAGACAGAAAGAAATGAAAGCATGAGAGAAAACAAAAAATCCAGTTAGCTCAAACTCATTAGAATATTACATGCTAAGCTTTTTCACTAGCTAATGAATTAATGAGCTAGTAACAAGTACTTTTTCCCCTTTTCTTAAATTCTATATTATACATTTATCTTTGTATTTTATTTTCTACTTTATAATTAGTTATATTAATTAATAACATTAAACCTGTAAACCTGTAATAAGTGACATCAGACCTTCTAACCAATCCTGAAGCTATGTGGAGAATTCATTAAGACATAAAGATATAAACCAACATCCAGCTGTGTTGCTGTTTTCAGCTCTTTTCTAAAGCTTGTTGTCAGATTGTAATCCTGAAGGAAGCTCCTCCCCCTCCATCCAGCAGCTTTTAAAACCAGCTCGTCTCCCTCGCTCCCCCTCCCATCCCTGAAAAACATTCTCCTAAAGGAGGAATCGATGAAGCGAGCGAGTAAACGTGTTAAACTAGTGACCTTGTTGACCTTGTTAAGCTAGTAACCATATTAAAATAGTAAACGTGTTAAACTAGTGACCTTGTTAAACTAGTGACCTTGTTAAACTAGTGACCTTGTTGACCTTGTTAAGCTAGTAACCATATTAAAATAGTAAACGTGTTAAACTAGTGACCTTGTTAAACTAGTGACCTTGTTAAACTAGTGACCTTGTTAAACTAGTGACCTTGTTGACCTTGTTAAGCTAGTAACCATATTAAAATAGTAAACGTGTTAAACTAGTGACCTTGTTAAACTAGTGACCTTGTTGACCTTGTTAAGCTAGTAACCATATTAAAATAGTAAACGTGTTAAACTAGTGACCTTGTTAAACTAGTGACCTTGTTAAACTAGTGACCTTGTTGACCTTGTTAAGCTAGTAACCATATTAAAATAGTAAACGTGTTAAACTAGTGACCTTGTTAAACTAGTGACCTTGTTAAACTAGTGACCTTGTTAAACTAGTGACCTTGTTGACCTTGTTAAGCTAGTAACCATATTAAAATAGTAAACGTGTTAAACTAGTGACCTTGTTAAACTAGTGACCTTGTTAAACTAGTGACCTTGTTGACCTTGTTAAGCTAGTAACCATATTAAAATAGTAAACGTGTTAAACTAGTGACCTTGTTAAACTAGTGACCTTGTTAAACTATTGACCTTGTTGACCTTGTTAAGCTAGTAACCATATTAAAATAGTAAACTAAATCACTTAATCTAGTGAACTTGCTACCTGCCTCTTCACTTGTCATTGTGGGACATGTGACCTTCAGCAGGAGAATGTTGGGTCAAAGACAGGTAACCGGTGAGACTTCTATATATACATACTGTATATGTTATATACTGTATATGTTATATACATACTGTATATACATACTATACATACTGTATATGTTATATACTGTATATGTTATATACATACTGTATATACATACTATACATACTGTATATACATACTATACATACTGTATATGTTATATACATACTGTATATGTTATATACTGTATATGTTATATACATACTGTATATGTTATATACTGTATATGTTATATACATACTGTATATACATACTATACATACTGTATATGTTATATACTGTATATGTTATATACATACTGTATATACATACTATACATACTGTATATACATACTATACATACTGTATATGTTATATACATACTGTATATGTTATATACATACTGTATATACATACTATACATACTGTATATACATACTATACATACTGTATATGTTATATACATACTGTATATACATACTATACATACTGTATATACATACTATACATACTGTATATACATACTATACATACTGTATATGTTATATACATACTGTATATGTTATATACTGTATATGTTATATACATACTGTATATGTTATATACTGTATATGTTATATACATACTGTATATACATACTATACATACTGTATATGTTATATACTGTATATGTTATATACATACTGTATATACATACTATACATACTGTATATACATACTATACATACTGTATATGTTATATACTGTATATGTTATATACATACTGTATATACATACTATACATACTGTATATACATACTATACATACTGTATATGTTATATACATACTGTATATGTTATATACTGTATATGTTATATACATACTGTATATGTTATATACTGTATATGTTATATACATACTGTATATACATACTATACATACTGTATATGTTATATACTGTATTTGTTATATACATACTGTATATGTTATATACTGTATATGTTATATACAGTACTGTATATACATACTATACATACTGTATATGTTATATACTGTATTTGTTATATACATACTGTATATGTTATATACTGTATATGTTATATACATACTGTATATACATACTATACATACTGTATATGTTATATACTGTATATGTTATATACATACTGTATATACATACTATACATACTGTATATGTTATATACTGTATTTGTTATATACATACTGTATATGTTATATACTGTATATGTTATATACAGTACTGTATATACATACTATACATACTGTATATGTTATATACATACTGTATATGTTATATACTGTATATGTTATATACAGTACTGTATATACATACTATACATACTGTATATGTTATATACTGTATATGTTATATACAGTACTGTATATACATACTATACATACTGTATATGTTATATACAGTACTGTGCAAAAGTCTTAGGCACCTTAGATTTTTTATATATATTTTGTCTTATATGTTTATTTGTTTTCTGCATTAGTGTCAGCAGACTGCTCTTACAGTACATTTTTTGACATTTAGAAACTTTTCATTTCATTGTTTTTGAAAGCATCTTCACTTTACGGATTTTTTTTTACATGTGTAAGACTTTTGCACAGTACTGTATACATATATATATATATATATATATATATATATATATATATATATTTATTTTTTACATTTTGGTAAATTTTTTCTCTTTATCATTTTCATATTAAATGCCGAGTTTGTTACCAAGTTAATGAATTATTAATAAGATGGTGAAATACTTTTACATCCCCTTTTGTGTTGTGTTTCTGGCAACATTTTAATTTTTTTTTGTTTTCAGCATTTTTTCTTGCATTCTGTCATGTTTTGACATTCTTCTCTCATTTTCTTTTAATGAGCTAATTAATAGTTAAGTGATTTGCTTGTTAGAGGTCTCACCCCTCTGACGTTTTTTTGTTTTACTCTATTCTGTTGTTTTTATACTTTTTGTCATTTTTTGTTGCTTCAGTCATTTTTGTGTGTTCTCTTTACACTCATTTTCTTGTCTTTCTTATCTTTTCACTGTTTTCTGTCATTTTCTTGTCATTTTTTGTTTTTGTTGTTTCACTATTCTGTCTTTTTTTGCTTGTCAGAGCTCGTTAGGCCTCGTACCCGTTAGGAGAGAAGTGCAGGCTGTAGATCTCCTTCAGGTGTCCCTCCAGGAACATGACACAGCGGCCAGTCCGCAGGTCCCACACCCTGCCGAACGAGTCCAGCCCTCTGATTGGACCAGACAGGAGAAAGGGAGGGAGGAGAGACAGGATTGGATGAGTTAATTGGAAAAAAACATGACATTAATTCAAGTTTTAAGCTGGAAAATGAATCAAATATATACTAATTCATATTACAGACAATAATATTGCTCATTTGTGCTAATAAATAGAGGGAGAGAGAGGGGGGCGGGGCCAAGAGAGATGGAGGGGGGACTAGAGAGAGAGAGAGAGAGCGAGAGAGAGAGAGAGAGAGAGAGAAAAAAGGGAGGACTGGTTGATGAATTAATGAAAAATGAAAAAAACTCCAACCACATCAAACAACCATCTGCACCCCCTCACCCCTCTCCACTGACCCCCCACCTGCACTCAGGATCTGAGGTGAGGATGTGAGTAAGCAGAGGACCAGGAAGGCACCAGGAAGGCACCAGGAAGGCACCAGGCCCAGGAAGGCACCAGGAAGGCACCAGGCCCAGGAAGGCACCAGGAAGGCACCAGGCCCAGGAAGGCACCAGGAAGGCACCAGGCCCAGGAAGGCACCAGGAAGGCACCAGGCCCAGGAAGGCACCAGGCCCAGGAAGGCACCTGGAAGGCACCAGGAAGGCACCAGGAAGGCACCAGGAAGGCACCAGGCCCTCCTGTCTGAAAGTCTGTGCTGAGCAGCTGGCCTCCATCGTTCCACAGATCTCCACCAGATCTCTGGAGCTGTGAACCCTGCTGCTCCAGACGCTCCTTCATCCTCATCATCATTATCAATAAAGGATCCCAGTACCTGGATGGCTGAAAAATGATCTAATGTAGGCCTCCTCCATTTTAAATGGTTCCATTTGTCAAACAAATAACTAACCTGTATATATCTAAAGTACTTTGTGTCAAAGATAACAGAACTTACAAATATAAAGAGTGCTACACTGTTCTGTCTGTTGTTGCTTTTGTCTACAAGGTGAAGAATAGAAATGAGACTCCTTACAGAGAAATCAGCTGTTCTGCCTCTGCCCTGCTGCAAAAAAAATCTCCCTCACGCGTGTGCAGTGGGAGGCGAACAGACGGGTCCGGTGAGAGAGCGAGCGAGAGAGAGAGAGAGAGAGAGACCGAGCAACAGAGAGAGAGAGAGAGAGAGACCGAGCAACAGAGAGAGAGAGACCTGTCTGGATTTGGTTCAGTTGTAAGGCGCTGGGGGCCGAGCTGTTCTGCAGGCTGAGACGTACAGACGTACAGACAGGTCTGTGACGTACAGACAGCTCTGTGATGTACAGACAGCTCTGTGATGTACAGACAGCTCTGTGATGTACAGACAGCTCTGTGACGTACAGACAGCTCTGTGATGTACAGACGTACAGACAGCTCTGTGATGTACAGACAGCTCTGTGACGTACAGACAGCTCTGTGATGTACAGACGTACAGACAGCTCTGTGATGTACAGACGTACAGACAGCTCTGTGATGTACAGACAGCTCTGTGACGTACAGACAGCTCTGTGACGTACAGACAGCTCTGTGATGTACAGACAGCTCTGTGATGTACAGACGTACAGACAGCTCTGTGATGTACAGACGTACAGACAGCTCTGTGATGTACAGACAGCTCTGTGATGTACAGACGTACAGACAGCTCTGTGATGTACAGACAGCTCTGTGACGTACAGACGTACAGACAGCTCTGTGATGTACAGACAGCTCTGTGATGTACAGACAGCTCTGTGACGTACAGACAGCTCTGTGATGTACAGACAGCTCTGTGATGTACAGACAGCTCTGTGATGTACAGACAGCTCTGTGACGTACAGACAGCTCTGTGACGTACAGACAGCTCTGTGGCGTACAGACAGCTCTGTGATGTACAGACAGCTCTGTGATGTACAGACGTACAGACAGCTCTGTGATGTACAGACGTACAGACAGCTCTGTGATGTACAGACAGCTCTGTGATGTACAGACAGCTCTGTGATGTACAGACAGCTCTGTGGAAGAGCGTGCGTTCAGTCGCACGCCGTACTTCCTGTCCTGCTTTCGACGACATCAAGCTCGCTCTGTCCCTTCCTCTCACACAGGGGAGCTGCCTGCTCCAAACACCATGAAAAACACTCTGCTTGTATGATCAATTTCTTTTTAGAAATTCTGAATTTTATATTTTAGAAAACAGAATAGGGGCAATAGTCTGGAACAAGCTCAACACTGTGGAGATGACAGAGGAGGAGCCCCCCAACACTGCCCCCCCTCACCATGCTCAACAGCACCGTGTCTGCTGTGGAAACCTTCAGGTTTCTGGGATCCACAATCTCCCAGGACCTGAAGTGGGCGTCCAACATAGACACACTCATCAAAAAGGCCCAGCAGAGGATGTACTTCCTACGCCAGCTCAGGAAGTTCAACCTGCCTCAGGAGCTGCTGATCCAGTTCTACTCTGCAGTAATCCGGTCTGTTCTCTGCAGATCCATCACAGTCTGGTTTGGATCGGCCACCAAACAGGACAGGAACAGACTACAAAGGACAGTCGGGACTGCAGGAGAAACCGTTGGTGCCAACCTGCCCTCCATACAGGACTTCTACATCTCCAGAGTCAGGAACCGGGCAGGAAAGATCACTGCAGACCCATCACACCCTGACACAACCTGATCTAACTCCTCCCCTCTGGGAGGCTACAGAACACTGTACGCCAAAACAAGCAGACACAAGAACAGTTTCTTCCCACAGGCCATCAACTATCCCTGTGCAATAAACCTGTAACACCTACCTCATGAATATAATTACCCCCCCCCCAGGCCCAGACCTGCTCCTCCTCCCCATCATCATCATGTGCACAATATCTGATTTGTGTATATAATATATAATATTTATTCCAGCATTTATTCCCGCATCTTTGCACTCTGCACCATTGCACTATTGTCCTAGTGTTGTTTACACAGAGTCAAATTCCTTGTATGTGTACATACTTGATACTCTGATTCTGATATTATTCTGCCGAAACCTCAATGAAAAACCGTCGCACGAACGGTTCAAACTTTAGTCCCGCCCACAAAGGTGCTGATTGGCTCGATTGTTTCTCCGAGCCAGAAATCGCCATTGACTAGAGCAACACCAGACCTGCCAACATTGGACATTTTTTTTGAGTAGCACATAGTCGCAACTTGTACAGTCCGACTGACTAAAATGTGTTATCAAGAAAAGCAACAGAGCGAGCTATGCATATACACACAGTGAAGACATTATACTTGACCAGCATCAGCTGACCTCTGACCTGGGCCTCGCCCAGTCCAATGCCACCCAGTGGTTTGTACCCACTGGTCGTTAGGTATTCTCGTATTGGTATTCTCTGGTCTGGTGTTGCGCATGTCTTTCGCGTGTTGTGAAGTCACGCGTGTTGTGAATGACAAATTACTACTACTACTGGTTTGACAGGTGGCAGCTCATTGGCTAGGACGAGGGAGCGGCCGGGGATGCCTGCACCCGGTCGGTCTACCGACAAGACGGCCGCAGCTATAAAGAGGAGCCGGTCCGGTCCGCAGGCAGAGCTGTACCCTCCATCGCCGGTCCCCAGCCCACCGTCCAGCTAACCTGCGACTGCTGTAGTGCAAGATGAGTTAGCTTAGCTGTTAGCTTGGACCTGCCAGCTGTAAGACATGCTGCTGACAGTACTGTTGTAACTACACTGTTCCTTTTGTTAGGAAGCAGTAGGAGAGGGTCGCCTATTTCTTTTGGTCCAGTTTTCTCCTGTGTTTATTAAGTTAGGAGGTTAGGGAAGGTGTTTGTACTACTAGCTAAACTACTACAGAGAGCTCCGCTTCGTACCCGGTGGCAGCCAATGAGCCGTCAGGATGGAACTGCAGGTCGTGCACGCCCTTGCTGTGGCCTTCCTGGTGCAGGATCTCCTCCTGAGCCTCGAGGTCCCAGAGACGCCAGGAATTATCGTAGCTGAAAAGTAAACAAATCCAAAAAAAATACAAATCTGGAGGTTAAATTTTGTATTTGATTTCTAAATCAATTTACTACATACATCAGTGTAAAACATTGGGAAAAGTTGTTTTAGAAATAAAAAACGTATGCATGTTAAATAAAAACAATGAAAAAAAAAAAAAAAATATTTGAGAGGATGAAAAACTGGGAATTCAGAAATAAAAAAAAATAAAAAACATACTAAAGACAAATAAAATAAAAAAGAAATAAATTCTAAAAATATGCCATATTAATTAAATAATTTGTGATGACATATCATTATTATTAATAATTGCATTTTTTTTGTTGCTGGCTGGTCCCCAGGAACGTTCCAGAAGATTAATTCAGAAATAAATCCTTAAAAATATTCTGTGTAAGCACAATCATTTTTGATGTCATAACATGAATATTAATAAAAAATATTTGTTGTTACCAGCTGGTGCCCAGGAACCTTCCAGAAGGATGCCAGGCGAGGCGAGCGACACGCTGACTGTGACCCTCTATGTCAGCTACAGGCTCATCGCTATGGCAACCAAACAGGAAGTCACACACCAGTCACACAGCAGAAAGACCATAGGAGGAAATCAAGTCGTTTTTGTTCGTTTTATCTTTTTTATTCGTTTTTTTCCTTCCTTGCTTTCTAACTCCCTTCCCTTCCTTTTTTCCTTCCCTCCTTTCTTTCCTTTCTTCCTTGTCTCCTTATTCCCTTCCCTCATTCTTTCCTCCTTAGTTTCCTTTCTTTCATTCCTTCCTTCCCTCCTTCTTTCCTATCCTTAGTTCCTTCTCTCCTTATTCCCTTCCCTCCTTGACTCCCTGCCCTCCTCGACTCCCTGCCCTCCTTCTTTCCTCCTGTGATTCCTTTCCTTCATTCCTTCCTCTCCTCATCTCCTCTCCTTATTTCCTTTCTCTCTGTCTTTCTTGCTTCCTTTCCTCCTTTCCCTCCTTTTCTTTCCTTGCCTCCATTTCTCCTTTCCTTCTCTCCTTATTTCCTTCCCTCCATCTTTCCTCCTTTGATCTCTTTCCTTACCTCCCTCCTTTCCTTCTTTCTCTCCTTTTCTTTCCTTCCATCCCTCCATTTCTCCTTTCCTTCCCTCCTTTTCTTTCCTTCCTTCCCAGCATCTTCCTTTTCTTTTTCCATCTTCCTTCCTTCCTCATCTCCTTGTCTCCTCTCCTCACCTCTCCAGGTTCCAGAGCTTGACGGCTCCGTCTGCAGCGCAGGAAGCCAGACTGACGTCTGATTGGTCGAGAGAAACGCCGGCCGCCGGACGGAAAACCACCGCTCCAACGTTCGTGCTGTGACCTGTCAGCCAATCAGAGAGCAGGAGAGAGAGAGGGGGGGTAGGGACAGAGAGAGAGAAGGGGAACTTAATGAAGAGGAATACAAAATGAAAAAAAAAACTTAATTACAAAAAAAAAAAATAAAGGTACACAAAACAATTTAGAGAAAGAAAAAAACAAACGAGAAAGCAGAAAAAACAAGAAAATAAAAATGAATAAAAGGAAAAATTTTGACTTTTTTGTTACAATTAAAATAAATGGAATAAGAACAAAGTTAGAAAAAGAAAATGAAATACATTTACAAAAACGGTCAAAATTGTGAAAAAATTATTTGGGCAAAATAAAAGAAAATATTAATGTAAGTGATGAAAATGATTTTATAAAAATAAACCCATCTTTCAAACAAGATGGAAAAAATTTGAAAAATAACATTAAAAGTGATGAAAAATAAAAATCAAATAAAGTAAAATGAAATAAAAATAAAAATATAAATGTCTCCAATAAAAATAAAAAATGTAAAAAAAATTGCAGATGACAGAAAAAAAACACTTAAACAACTTATGCAGAGATTAATATGAATACATTTAAGCACAAAGGGAAGCTGACAAAAGAAAATTTAAAACAACCAATCAGCTTGAAGAGAAAGAATGACCTCATTAGCAAAAAGAGGCTCCGCCCACCTCTTAACGTGCGAATCAGGTTACAGTCTGGGACGGACCACAGCTTGCATAGACCGCTCCTGCAACAGTTAGCATGTTAGCATTACCAAGTTAAGTCTATGGAAAAACAACAACACTAGCATTAGCATAGTTAGCATTGGAATGTACAGTATCCACTTAAGCATATTTAGCATTAGCATTTAAAATCAATGCATTAGCCTTAGCATATAATAAAAAAACCATCATCATCAATATCATTAGTGTTTCCAATGTTTGTATTCCAATGCTAATGCTAACTAGTATATGCTGCAATGCTAACACTAACTCTATTAGTGTCTGTTAATGCTAACTTTCTATAAGTAA
The DNA here is from genome assembly GCF_048128805.1 of Centroberyx gerrardi. Taxonomy (NCBI): domain Eukaryota; kingdom Metazoa; phylum Chordata; class Actinopteri; order Beryciformes; family Berycidae; genus Centroberyx; species Centroberyx gerrardi. Next base: position 38,037,663 of record NC_135998.1, read on the forward strand.
TTTCAACACTATAAAAACAGTTTTTCTCTCTCTCTCTCTCCATTCTAAGTCAATGTCTCACCCTCAATTTTTACACTATAAAAAAGTAATTGTCTCTCTCTATGCCAAGTCAATGTCTCTCGCCCACAACACTGTAAAAAAAAACTAGTACTTTCTATGCATTTTAATACTAACGCTAACTCTCCATTACTTTCTATGCGTTTTCATGCAAAGGCTAACTCTTCATTACTTTCTATCTATGCATTTTCATGCTAATGCTAACTCTCCACTAGTTTCTATGCATTTTAATGCTAACGCTAACTCTCCATTACTTTCAGTGCGTTATAATGCTAACACTAACACATTGGTTTCTATTTGTTTTATGCTAATGCAAAAGGGGGCAGAGCCAGCTCACCAGGAAGCGGTGGCCAGCATCTTGGAGTCGGGGCTGAAATGGCAGAAGCTGATTGGCCGGTCGTCACCGATCTGGCTGCAGAAGTTGTTGAGGTTCTACCAATGAAGAAGAATTAAGAGAAATTTGAGATTAATATAAAAAAAAAAATAAGTAGGGAAAATTTTTAAAAATACAATAAATAAAAGAAAATGATAAACAATAAATAAAAATAATACATAAACAATAGCATTGATTAGTAATAAAATATCATTGATAATAGTTAATATTATTGATAGAAATAACTAGTAATAAATAACTAACATTATTGTAAATAACTAAAAGTAATATTACAGTCAATACTACTAACATAACTAAAAAAAATAAATAATACTACATATTTAACTTAACACAGGCAGGCTCTTGTATTAATTTGATAAGATTACTCAATATAAACTTAAGAAAATAAAAACACACCAAAAGATTCTACATTTTCTTTTTAAGAATGTTTGTAATTTGACTTCACTGTTTAACTTCCTATTTTAAATAATTTGTATTCATTTCTATTTGATTTTTTCCCCATCAATACAACAGTAAAACAATTTTAAAAAATTCTCCATATTTAAAATGTTTTAAATAATTTGACATCACATTTTTTCACATCATATTTCATATTTTAATAACAATTTCAATTTAAAATAAATGTTCCCCTCTTCTATAGGTTCTTGTGTTAATGAAACTTTGATAATTTTATTCAACATAAAACAATGGAAATAAAAACAAGTACACCAAAAAATTCTCAATTTTTATGTTTCGAATTTCACTTCACATTTTTTCACATCATATTTTAATAATTTTAATCATAATTTTCTCCTGATCTCCAGGTTCCTGTATTAATAAATCTTATATTTGGTTTGCATAATTATATTTACAAAGAAATGTAAAAAAAAAAAAAACACCAGAAAATTCTCGATATCTTTAAGAAAATATAATTCGACATCAAATTTTTTCACATCATATTTCCATATTTTTTTTATTTTATTTTCTTTCTCACCCTCAGATTATTATGTTAATTAAACTTTGATAATTTATTTATTCAACAGCATAAAACCATGGAAATACAAAGTACACAAAAAAATTCTCCCATTTTTTATTTTTTTTATAATTTGATTTTTTTTAACTTCATATTTAATGTGTTATTAATCACTTTAATAATATGTTTCTACTCACCCTCAGGTTCTTGTGCAGCTCCTGTGTCCGGACCGTCCTGGTTGACTCGGCAACGTCGCGCTGGACGCGTGCAGCCTCCAGACGCCTCATCGCCCTGACCGACCAATCAGAGCACGAGTTAGCCCAGGAGTGGCAGCGAATACGATTCCAGCTCTTATTTTAATGGATTTTCTCATTTAAATAGTCGAAAATATTCCAATGTAATCTGAAAAAGCCCGCACACTGACAAAAACTATTGAGGCTCATTGGATGCAAAAATAGATGATTTATTTACATAGTGAAAAAAAGTGACTAAGTGAGAAAAAAGGTGAACGTTTCGGTCCTCACACCATCATCAGCACTACTTCCATGTTTTTCATGTTGGCTCTAAATAGGCAACCAGCCTATTAGCGGTAGCCAACAGGAATGAGGCTGATGGGTGGAATCAATCAATCAGCCCATTAGCCATATTGTGGCCAAGAGGCCTACAAGGAAACAACCCATACAAAAACATATATACAGATAATCATAGATTAAGAATAAATAGATCAAACATTGTTATACTATCTACTAAGAAGAAATAGGTTGGCTTATAGAAGAATGTCAGATACAATTCACATACAGGACTTACTCCATGAATACATATTACAATAGGCAGCTATACAAGTATACAAAATAATCTATGACAAATCCACAAGGATGGAGGGCACGGCTACAGAATAAGGCCCTGGGGAGAGAGAGAGATAGTCAAGGGGTTACAGACAGCACGAGAGAGACGACTCTTCATTAAGACCCTCTGGATGTAGTGTCTTCATATAGAAAATCCATTTACATTCAGATTTGAGCAGTCTCAGATCAACATCACCCCCTCTACGTGTTTTAGAAATCTGTTGAATGACACAAAAAACCTCCTGGTTGCCCCATAGTAGCCTGTAATGATAGTTTGTTAGAACCTTTATCTATCTATCTTGACAGATGCTTGTGCCCCCTTGTGGTGCAACTTCCATCTGCTAATAGGCTGGTTGCCTATTCAGAGCCAACATGAAAAACATGGAAGTAGTGCCGATGATGGTCTGAGGACCGAAATGTTCACCTTTTTTCTCACTTAGTCACTTTTTTTCACTATGTAAATAAATCATCTATTTTTGCATTCAGTGAGCCTCAACAGTTTTTGTCAGTGTGCGGGCTTTTTCTGATTACATTGGACTGTTATGCTGGCCCCACCTGGCCCACTCCTTGGTAAGCCTTGAGTCAAGAGTGCAAACTTTTCGATATTATTGACAATAGTCGAAAATATGAAATTTCTCTATCCATTCAAAGTCAATCTTGCTCAGCCAAAAAATGTAAACACTATAAAAAAATTTCTCTCTTTCCTTTCCAAGTCAAAGTCACACAGCCAAAAATGTAAACACTGTAAAAAATTATCTCTCTCTCCATTCTGAGCCAATGTCGCAAAAAGTTTAACACTGTAAAATAACTTAACTCTCTCCCTTCTAAGTCAGTGGCCCTCTCTCTCTCTCACCTGGGCAGGGAGTATCTGGCCAACCAGAGGCGAGCTTCCTTCAGGGAGACGGGGCCTTCGTGGTACCACGTCTGCTGGCACTGGATTGGTCAGAAAAAAACAACCAATAGGAAAAGAGAGGAGAGACAACAGAAAAAAGGAGGTTAAGGCAAATGTTTTACATTTTTTTATTTATTGGATTTTTTTTTTCTAAATTTGTATGATTTTCCTGAAAATTGTATTCATTTTGTCATTTTTGTGAAATTTACTTGATTTACTTATTTTTTATTTGCAAATTTTAGATTTTTCCTACATTTTTTATCTTTTCTTTAACACAACTTTTTACTTTCATTTGCAAATTTGTGTATTTTATTTTATTTTTTTAAACAAAATTTCTTGTGGGTTTTTAATATATTTTGTTGTGAAAAAATATTAAAAACATTAAGTGTAAAACAAAATAAACAAAAAACAAAAATGTATTTCTAGATCACTTTTATATTTAAAAAATCTAAAGAATAAACAACTTATCTTTATATTATTTTATATATGTAAAATGTATTAGTATATTTTTTGTTTCTATATTATTTTTATATTATTTTCCATGTGTGTGTTTGTTTTTCATCTTCTTCACCTCTTCTTGCGATCGCTTCGCCTTCTCGTCATCTTTCCGCGATTTCTTCAGCGCGTCCGGACCCACGACAGAGAGAATACTCCTCAACCTGAGAGAAAATTTAAAAAAGAGAAAAAACAAATAAAAGAAAGAAAATTTAAAAAAGAAAAATACAGATGTGAAAAAACATACAAATGAAAGAAAAGAAAAATGAAAATGTGAAAAAAACAAAACATGAAAAATGAGCTAACAAAATGAAAAAAAATCAAACAAAATGAAAAAAAATCAAACAAATGAAAAACAAATGAACAGAATGAAAAAACTAAGAAAAATTATAAAATAAAAAAATACAATAAAACAAAACCATATAAAAAGAAAACGAGAACCAAATGAAAGACAAAGAAAAAAATTAAATGAAAAGATATAATAGAAAAAACTCAAAGAAAATAAATGAAAGAATAAAAAAATACAAGAATTAAAAAAAACTAATAGACACAAAACAAAACAAACAAAAGTAATAACAAACAAAAAGATAATAAATCAAATAAAATAACCTGTAAAAAAAAATAAAATAAAATAAAAAAATAGGCAAAGAAAAGTCAAAAATACATTTAAAAAAGAAAAAAATGATTAAAGATAGACAAATAATTATAAAAAAAACTAAATTAAAAAAAAACAAAGAAAAAAGAAAGGAAACCTCTGGTCCAATCACCTCTCTCGTCTGTCAGCAGGCCCCTCTCCGAACACTGTGATTGGCTCTCCCAGTGCCCGGAGCCCCGCCTTCACCTCGGAGTCATCAGTAGAGACGGTGATCTGCCTCGCTCTGCGCCGACGCTCAAACTCAAGCAGAGCTTCATGCTGACGCTCACTGACTCGCTCCTCCATCTCCAGACATTCGCCTGCAATGAATTGTGGGAAGCGGAGTCTGTTAGCATCAGTTTTTGGCTGTTTTCTGTAGTTTTCCCTATTTTTTGGTCATACTGACTTTTATTTTGAAGGTGGGTCTTTTATTTTGAAGGTGAGGTGAGTCAGTAGAGATGGTGATGCTTCCTGCTGATGCTCAGTGACTTGCTCCTCCAACTCTAAACACTCTCCTGCAAAGGATTATGGGCAATGAAGTTCATTAAACCTTTTTTCCCCATTTTTTGTTCTTTTTTCTGTTTTTTACCCTATTGTCTGAATAGTCTGAATTACTTATTTTGAAGGTGAGTCTGACTGACTTTTATTTTGAAGAGTATTTCCAGAAATACTAGTTCATTTTTGCTGACTTTTATTTCCCGCTGTGTCCCTTTGTCCCACAGCGGGACATCGACCAACGTGTTCCATGACGAGGCGAGTTGTGCTGCTTTAAAATAAAAATGAGAAAATGGCAGCATTTAGCGGCTACCAAACAAATGTCTTGGAGCGCTTCACCACAGCTGTGTAATTTGAGGCTAGCAGCGTGCTAGCAAGCTAATGCTAAAAACAAACCCTTTGGGATAAGCTAGCTGGCTGTTTGTGATTGTCAGACCCCACGGGTCAGGTCTCAGCCTTGCTGCCATGTGACATGGTGGCCGACGGTGGTACTGCAGCCTAAAATTCACCTGCGGCCCAAAAAGAGCCATTTTAAAAGACAGTCCTCTAAAACTGTTAAGAAGATACCTACAACACCACACAAGACCAAAAAACACTCTTTGAATTATGTATTTTTTAATCATGAGGGCAGATTTTTTTTTTTTAAATCATGCCATTCATCATTTTTGTATTTCGTTGTAAAAACGTCCAAGCACGCCGCCCCCCTCCGCAGCGATTGGCCAGATGTAAAGAGGTGTGAAGCATGCTGGGAAGGGAGGGAGCTGCAAATTTCTGACCGTAGCTTCTCCTCAGAACAACTTCCTGTAAGCTGCTGTGTAGACCGGACCTTTCAACTCCTGGAGGGACAGCAGAGGCTGGGATGCAGCGTTTATCCATTGATCTTGAGTACTTCAGTCCATTGGTTCTGCAGGCTGTGTCCAGCAGACAGCTGCAGGTAGGACTGTGCTGACATCAGGCAACAACATGCTTATTCATGGAGTTGGTCTAGATAGAGTTGGAGCTGGTCAGAAATGTAAAAGAACATTATAAGAGTGAATGAGCAGTCGACAGTCAGCAGTCACAGAGAAGTCAGTTCAGTGAGGGTCAGGAAACCAAACTGCTGGTGAGCATCACGTTTCCCTTCTCTGTGACACTGTGGCTGCATACACACTGCCAGAATCTGGTAGTGACAACCAAATGTATGAATGAGAGTGAATTTGCATATATATGGTACAGACTGGAGCAGTGCGGAGTAAATTACCAGACCGCGTATGTACGGGTAACAGGAGTCACTCCACGTCGGTAACCATAGTAACATTTACTTCAGACCAATATGGCGGCTACCATTGCCTGTGTTTTCAGTTTACACACCAGTAACACGAGGCGTCAATTTATCCATAAGGTCTTAATAAACCGCCGCTGACAGCGGCATCATGTTCTCTTTCCCACCACATGGACTTGATCGTTGTAACAGCAACATTTGGGCCGAGACGCAGAACTGGAGGAACAACCTCAACGTTTAGGAGACAGACTGGACAGAACATGAGAATGTCTCACAACACTTTCCGTCTCTTTCAAATTAACGGTGATAATGTTACGTAACGTAACGAGTGTTGCGCCTGACGTCACGTAACGACCAGCTGTCCGGTCCGGTTCTGGTTCACACTACTCGGACTAACCGAATCCACATTCAAATTCAGTAATCAATACCTGAGTTTTCAGGGAGTGACTTCACTCTCCTTAATAACCGAAGTGTGTGAACGTAACAGGATTAAAGCTGCAGTGTGTACGCAGCATACGAAGATAAAAGACAGTCTGGAGTATTGGACAGCTGCTCTGCGGGACGAGCAGAGTCAGAGAGACAGACAGACAAGATAATTCAGCGTTTTGGTCCCATGTTGGATTTTTCTCCTCGTCTCCTCGTCTCTCAAGTCGTTTGCGAACACGGACTTGTCGTGGGACTCTGCAGGACTTGTTGGAGCTTACTTTTCACTTCCTACTTCAATCTGTGTATTGCTTTTACAATTTTGCAAAATATAACACTGATCTGAAAACACTGAGGTCCATTTTTTCCTCTTCTAGATGTGAGTTGAGCCATTAGATTGTTGTGTAATGTTATCAGAGCCAGAGCTGCAGAGTATGCAGACAAGACCAGATATCTTTTTAGACTTTATTGAAATTAGATATAATGAAACAATAAGCACATGTATAAAACTACTCTGTAGATACAAGCTACAAAAACATTTCAAGGTTTCACTGAACCAGAAGTCAGCTTTCTTTCAACTAAAAACACGTGTGTGTACAACACTGTTACAGGTTGAGACGAGCTGCAGAAATGGCAGGTTTGTAATGTTCTCAGATGCATTATGGGTTATGATTCAGCAGGCCCCTCCTTCCTGTCCAGTGAGTGGACAGGAGCCTCCTGCAGCAATCTGCGTCATCCTCAACACTGGTCCTCCACCCTGCAGCTGGTCCTCCACCCTGCACCCTGCAGCTGGTCCTCCACCCTGCAGCTGGTCCTCCACCCTGCAGCTGATCCTCCACCCTGCAGCTGGTCCTCCACCCTGCAGCTGGTCCTCCACCCTGCAGCTGATCCTCCACCCTGCAGCTGATCCTCCACCCTGCACCCTGCAGCTGATCCTCCACCCTGCAGCTGATCCTCCACCCTGCAGCTGGTCCTCCACCCTGCTGCAGTCCTCCACCCTGCAGCTGATCCTCCACCCTGCTGCAGTCCTCCACCCTGCAGCTGGTCCTCCACCCTGCAGCTGATCCTCCACCCTGCAGCTGGTCCTCCACCCTGCAGCTGATCCTCCACCCTGCAGCTGGTCCTCCACCCTGCAGCTGATCCTCCACCCTGCAGCTGGTCCTCCACCCTGCAGCTGGTCCTCCACCCTGCAGCTGATCCTCCACCCTGCAGCTGATCCTCCACCCTGCAGCTGGTCCTCCACCCTGCAGCTGATCCTCCACCCTGCAGCTGGTCCTCCACCCTGCAGCTGATCCTCCACCCTGCAGCTGATCCTCCACCCTGCAGCTGGTCCTCCACCCTGCAGCTGATCCTCCACCCTGCAGCTGGTCCTCCACCCTGCAGCTGATCCTCCACCCTGCAGCTGGTCCTCCACCCTGCAGCTGATCCTCCACCCTGCAGCTGGTCCTCCACCCTGCAGCTGATCCTCCACCCTGCACCCTGCAGCTGATCCTCCACCCTGCAGCTGATCCTCCACCCTGCAGCTGGTCCTCCACCCTGCTGCAGTCCTCCACCCTGCAGCTGATCCTCCACCCTGCACCCTGCAGCTGATCCTCCACCCTGCAGCTGATCCTCCACCCTGCAGCTGGTCCTCCACCCTGCTGCAGTCCTCCACCCTGCAGCTGATCCTCCACCCTGCACCCTGCAGCTGATCCTCCACCCTGCACCCTGCAGCTGATCCTCCACCCTGCAGCTGATCCTCCACCCTGCAGCTGATCCTCCACCCTGCACCCTGCAGCTGATCCTCCACCCTGCAGCTGATCCTCCACCCTGCAGCTGGTCCTCCACCCTGCTGCAGTCCTCCACCCTGCAGCTGATCCTCCACCCTGCACCCTGCAGCTGGTCCTCCACCCTGCAGCTGATCCTCCACCCTGCAGCTGGTCCTCCACCCTGCAGCTGATCCTCCACCCTGCAGCTGATCCTCCACCCTGCTGCAGTCCTCCACCCTGCAGCTGGTCCTCCACCCTGCAGCTGATCCTCCACCCTGCAGCTGATCCTCCACCCTGCAGCTGGTCCTCCACCCTGCAGCTGGTCCTCCACCCTGCAGCTGGTCCTCCACCCTGCAGCTGATCCTCCACCCTGCAGCTGATCCTCCACCTGCTGCAGTCCTCCACCCTGCAGCTGGTCCTCCACCCTGCAGCTGATCCTCCACCCTGCAGCTGATCCTCCACCCTGCAGCTGGTCCTCCACCCTGCAGCTGATCCTCCACCCTGCAGCTGATCCTCCACCCTGCAGCTGGTCCTCCACCCTGCAGCTGATCCTCCACCTGCTGCAGTCCTCCACCCTGCAGCTGATCCTCCATCCTGCAGCTGGTCCTCCACCCTGCAGCTGATCCTCCACCCTGCAGCTGGTCCTCCACCCTGCAGCTGATCCTCCACCTGCTGCAGTCCTCCACCCTGCAGCTGATCCTCCACCCTGCAGCTGGTCCTCCACCCTGCAGCTGATCCTCCACCTGCTGCAGTCCTCCACCCTGCAGCTGATCCTCCACCCTGCAGCTGGTCCTCCACCCTGCAGCTGATCCTCCACCTGCTGCAGTCCTCCACCCTGCAGCTGATCCTCCACCCTGCAGCTGGTCCTCCACCCTGCAGCTGATCCTCCACCCTGCAGCTGATCCTCCACCCTGCAGCTGATCCTCCACCCTGCAGCTGGTCCTCCACCCTGCAGCTGATCCTCCACCTGCTGCAGTCCTCCACCCTGCAGCTGATCCTCCACCCTGCAGCTGGTCCTCCACCCTGCAGCTGATCCTCCACCTGCTGCAGTCCTCCACCCTGCAGCTGATCCTCCACCCTGCAGCTGGTCCTCCACCCTGCAGCTGATCCTCCACCCTGCAGCTGATCCTCCACCCTGCAGCTGATCCTCCACCCTGCAGCTGATCCTCCACCCTGCAGCTGATCCTCCACCTTGCAGCTGATCCTCCACCCTGCAGCTGGTCCTCCACCCTGCAGCTGATCCTCGCTCGGCTCATCTGACAAGTTTGAACCTACGGCACAAAAAACACAGCCATTTGATTACATTATACAATATATGAGATATTATACATATACACTACCAGTTAAAGTTTGGACACACGCTTTTTTCTTTATTTTACTATTTTCCACATTTTAGAATATTAGTAAAGACTCAAAACTATGAAATAACACAAATGGAATCATGCAGCGACCAAAAAAGAACCCCACATCGTGAATTGAATCGTGAGATGACCACATCGTCACATCCCTAATATGTACCATATGTATCTGATTATGTATTTATCATAAGAAGGTGCGGTCTTACCTTGCTCCACACGGTGCAAGCCGGCCGGCAGCGTGGCGGCTCTCAGCAGCGTGGCGGCTCTCAGCAGCGTGGCGGCTCTCAGCAGCGTGGCGGCTCTCAGCAGCGTGGCGGCTCTCAGCAGCGTGGCGGCTCTCAGCAGCGTGGCGGCGGCTCTCAGCAGCGTGGCGGCTCTCAGCAGCGTGGCGGCTCTCAGCAGCGTGGCGGCTCTCAGCAGCGGCAGGTGAAGCGGTTCGGTGCGTCACCGACCGCCGTGACGACGGAGCGTGTCGTTCTGCAGTTGAAGTGTTCGCTGCCCGCTCCGCTCGGAGCCTCGATCGCCACGTTTCCCGTCCACAGATCTGGCATAATTTGGGAAATTCCAGAAACGCCAAAAGTCTCTCGCTATATCAGCCCACTCTTGATTTGTTGTGGGAAGTTTGAGGAAGTCGCTGTGGAGCGCTGAAACAACAGCTCACACAAACACAGCAACACACTGTTGGAACCGCCCCATGCTGCTGGTCTATGGTGCGTGTTGGCATGTCCGCTGTAGGATCAGTTCAGTGTTTTAAATCATCAAATCGAGCTGCGGACATTTGAAAGTAGGAGAAATGCTTTTCTTCATCCAGCTCACATCTGCTGAACTCTCCCTCCTCCACTCTTCTCGTCTCCTCTTCCTTCGCTTAGAATCCTTCAAGTACGCCGACAGCAGCTCTTCTGACTCGTATCATCTTCCTCAGACGAGTTGTCTATGTGTAATCACCCAAACCTGCAACCTTCTCGTCTCTATCGACCCGTGCTGCCATTTTGTTTGAACGGACAACAGGAAACCATTAGGAAACACGCGCTTTCACCTCTGACTACTTCCTGTTTACTCCCCTGCCCCTTGTTTGACGGACAGCCTGCGGCTCCTCCCACATTCTGAAAATCCATGAAGGTTCAGGTTTCAGAAGTTAATTTAAGCCTGTTCTGATGAAGCATATCCAAGCCTTTATTTTGAAAGTTAGTCTGACTGACTTTTATTTTGAACGTTATTACCAAAAACACTACTGTCTATTCTTGCATGCTTTAATTTTGAAGCTCTGGACAGGAAGTCGCCTTGTATCATCATGTCTTGTTTTACCAACAGCTAATCTAACTATAATTGTTTGCCATTATACCTTCAAAATAAAAGCCAGCAACAATAGACAGCTATTTCTGGTAATAACTTACAAAATAAAAGTCCTGAAAAATAGACAGTAGTACTTCTGGTAATAATCTTCAAAATAAAAGCCTGTCTAGCTTTACCAGCGACGTAGAAACAGAGAAAGAGAGAAAAAAATATTTTTCGACAAACCAGAAGAGATGTTGATGTTTCCCGCCTCGATCCCGGCCTTCACCGCATCACTTCCTGTCCCCGCCCCGCCCCCTGCTTCCTGTTTGCCGAGCCGCTCGCGCTCCTTCTCCTCCAGGCTTCCGTAGAAAACGCGGCTCTTCTTCATGGCCGGCGCCGGCATTTCGTCGTCGTCCGACATTTTGTTTTGTTTTTTTCTTCTTCTTTCTTTCTTCGTAAGTGCTGGTGGTGATGCACTTGCGTCCCAGTGGCTGCTGGGAAAAAATGGGAAGAATTAGAAGTTGGAAAAAAAGAGATAATATATTAAAAAACATAAAGGATGAAAAGACAAAAGGAAAAACAAAAAAGAAAAGATTGGCAGAGGAAAAAAATGGATCACAAAAACAAAACAAATTATATTATTATAAAAACAAAAAGACAAGATAATAAAAAAAAGTACAAGAATGTCGTAAAAGGAAAGATAAAAATGTTGAAAAAAGACTTTACAAAAAAGCCACTATGGCTCTTTGTTAATTTGCATTGTCCCTATCAAATAAACTATATAAAAATAAATAACATTATATCAAATACATTCATAAAATGTATTACAATATTAATATGAACCTAGCAATTGTCTTTAAGGGAGAGAGAGAGACAAAATGGGAGAGAGACATTCTGTTTTCATGCTGAATCCATTAAAAAATGTATTACTGCCTTGATCAGTGGCAGTTTCCTACATGGCAGAATCGAACCTGTGACGTCTTCTAAATCATAAGTGGCGTTCTTCAATTCGGCATACATATAATACACATAAAAATGTATTATATTAACAAAAATCCAACTTTTATAACTGGGCTGCCTTATAATTCCAAGTATTGTCTCGACAAAACGCACCGCAGAAGGCAACAGCGAGTGGAGGGAACAAACACTAAAACTTATATTTTTATTAAAATAAAGGATGTTATGTGTATCATGTTTATGCCCAATTGAAGAGCGCCAACTATTGATTCCTTCGGAAACGCTGCCAAAGAGCAAGGCAGCAAAAACGACACGATTTGGTTCTTCTGGTGTAAGACAGAATGGGAGAGAGACATTCTGTTTATTACGCCGAACTCCATTTAAAAATCGTGCAATTTATTACTGTCTTGCTCAATGGCACGTTTCATACAGAGCAGAATCAAACCTGAGATCTCTATGGAATCAGTAGATGGCGCTCTTCAATCCGGCACACATATAATCCACCTAGCATTTACTGTTTTAATAAACATCCAACTTTTATAACTGGGTTGCCTTTTAAAGCCTAGTCTTTTCTCGACAAAAACGCGCCGTTGAAGGTAATAGCGAACAGAGCGAATTAACACAAAAACATATATTTTTAGGAAAATGAAATATGTTATGTGCATTATTTGTATGCCGAATTGAAGAGCGCCACCTACCGATTCCATAAAGTTCTTCGGTTCGATTCTACCATATATATATATGTAACTGCCAATGAGCAAAAAACGACACGATTTCTAAACAGTGTAGTTCATGCGGCAGAAAAACGGGAACTAGACGTAAAAATAAAAGAGTAAGAGGGAAAAAGAAGGGAGAGAGAGTGGATTAAAGGTAGAGAAGTGCGAGAGAAGACAGGAAAAAGAAAAGGGAGAAAAGACAGAAAGCGAAGAAACGCTGTTTCGCTAGCTTTAGCTTAACTGTTTTTCACTTTTTTCCCTCCTTAAATAGCGCCCAAAACGGCGTCAAACTGCGTCACGCGCGACGCAAACCACGCCGGAATCGACAAAAACATTTTTTTAACGTTTTATGTGAAAACATTATGTTTATTAATTGTAAAATATAATAAATTGTAAGTTTGTTTGAAACCTACCGACGAGACAGCAACGTCTTACAGCGGCGTGACCCGGAAGTCCAAACGGGAAAATCGCTTCCGGGTAATTGTAACTTTTTTTCTTCTTTCTTCTTCTTCTGAGTTTCCGGCAGACTGGATGCCTCGCAGCACATTGCTGCCTCTCACAGGTCGGGATTAGACTGCCGCAGGTAATCCTGCCGCGATGAATTCAAGGACTGCTTTCACATTCCTTGACTGATTCCCGGTAGGATTCAGCAGCTTTTCACTGAAACCGTCTTTGTACCCAGGTGTGATACTGCAGCATATAGCCTTTCTCTTTCTTCCATGTAACATTTGCATTCCATGAGTGTTTCACAGTTTGTTGTTTTCTGCAAGTTCCACACAGTCCATCTTCATGTTTGCCCGTGCCGGCCCACAGTGTCCCAGTCTCAGTCTAGTCGTAACAGCTGTGTGCCTTCTCTCACTCCCTAAATAACAATGTTCTTTCTTTACACTATTTTGTATAGCGAAGTAATGACGCCCCTTCTTTTCATTTTCCCACTCTTTCTGCCACACAGCTGTTATATTTCTCTTGATAGTGGATCTGTACTCATGGTTCTGTCTCTCTTCAGTGCCGTTTTGGTTGCCATATCAGCTGCCTCGTTCCCTTCCACCCCCACATGAGCCGGCACCCAAAGAAACCCCACGGATCTCCAGCCTGCTCAGTCCTGTATAACATGATCAGCAGCTCCACCACACGGTCTGCCCGGACTCCCAGCCTGCTCCCTGAGTGTCGTCAGAACTGAAGCCGAATCTGAACATGTGACCGCTCGCCTCGGCTTCACCTCCTCTATCCACTGCAATGCCCGTATTATATCCATTCATTCTGTTGTAAAGACTGAAACCCCCTCGGACAGTCGTTTGTATTTTATCATTTCCAAATCTGGAATGCAAAAGGCAAATCCTGATTTTCCAGTTTTGGGGTCTTGGGCCCCATCTGTATAAATTTGGAGATAATGTTCCCAGTTGTTCTTTAGTCTTTCCCACACTATGTCACCATAAGCAGTATTATCATGTTTTCTTATTGTTTCTAAGACACTGAAGTCTGTTTCTGGCGTGGGTAAAATCCACGGTGGAACAACTGGCCGGTGAATTATAGGAGCCACCCCCACCTCTCCCAGCTCCAGCCGCTCCATCTCTTTATTCGTCTTGAAAATGAAACACTCCTTCTTCACTTTTGCTCCGCCCCATTCTCACACATTTTCCAGAACTAATTTTACTGGATACTCCTAATTCCCAGTGGAGTTTCTCCCATTTCTACAAGTAAAGCTGGAATTGGGGCGGTACAGAAGGTCCCACAGCATGTTCTCAGTGCCTTTCCACTACATCCAATCTCTTGGTAGCTGATGTGGCTGCTGTTCCATAACATAAGCAGTCTAATCTTGATCTTATCATTGCTCTGTAAATCATTAATTGTGTATCCTTCCTGAGAGGGACCGCATTACATTTATCACCTTTTCACACTTAGTCACACTGCTGTCTATATGCTTTTTCCATGTTAGCCTTTCGTCAAAGTGCACTCCCAAGAATTTAACTTCTTTTAGCCTCTCAGTTGCTTGTCCATACATAAATAAACCCTGACATTCGGTTTCTTATTACCAAAGTGCCGTTAGATACAACACCCCCCCCCCCCCCGACCTGTATTACTCCGTTCTTCAGAAAGTCTTGAACCAGTTAAGTAAGCGCCCTCGTATTCCTGCTTCATACAGCGTTATAGTCCGCCCCTCCTTCCATCACATGTCGTGTGCCTTCTCAATGTCAAGAAACATCGCTGCTACTCCCTCTTTATTTATCATGGCTTTCTTTATCTTTCTTTATCTTTCTTTATCTTTCTTTATCTTTCTTTATCTTTCCTTATCTCAGAGTGAAGGCAGAGCACAGGATCCAGGGTAAACCATCCCTCCTCCTCCAGTTTAGAGACCAACACTGCTGTCAGAGCAACAGGACTGTTGTAACTTTTTTTGTTTTTTTAGGAAGTATATAAGGCTGCACTTGTTTGTTTTTGTTTGTTTGTTTTTAACTTTTTATTTATTTATTAACAAACAGCATGGTAAACAAATAGAAAAAACATAAACACTGACAGAAATCATAATTCAGTTCACAAAAATGTTATACAGGGTACATAAATTTATGGTTTTAATAGCTTTCCTATTTTTAGAATATAGGATTGTTGTAATGTATTGTTTGATTTCATTTTCAAAAATTAAAAAAGATGGTTTATGATTGGAAAACTTAGATTTATGAATAATAGAATCAAATTGATGATATAGTATTGATAATGCCACTAGAACTGAGGAGCTGATTAACCAGATAAAGTCCACGGACAAACCAGCTTTCCAAGAATAATGATTTGTGTTTATATGTCTCTGTTGTTCCAGATGTGTTATCTGTGGGGGGGAAAGGCATTTGTTTGTGAAAATTTGACAATTTTAAGGGGATTTTTTCAATATTGTAGCTGCAAAGTAAAACAAATTTAAGGCCTCCAAGTTTTGAGAACAAGTAATAAATAATAAAATAGAATAATAAGAATAAAATTCCAAATTGAAGTCGGGTTTCTAAGAAACTGTTTAATCCAATTTATCTTGAAAGTATTGTTAAGGGTGGAAAAATCAAGAAAGTTCAGGCCACCATGTTCATGGGAGTTCATTAACACTAATTTTCTAACACAGTGTATTCTGTTACTCCACACAACATGATACAGTATGTTATCAGTGGCCACAGAGGCCTGTTGGTTCACATCTAGAGAAAAGGCTGCATAAGTAAGTCGGGATATGCCGTCTGCATATTTTTCCTCTAAGGGATAAATCTCTTTGAAGCTATAACTTTAGTTCTTTCTGTACCTTTCCTATGATGGGGTTGAAATTCAAAGAGCATCTAGTGTCTTTGTTTTTGTTAATAACAGTTCCCAGGTAAGTGACTGAATCTTTCACAGGAATGTTAGAAATAGAGGGAACATCACAATTTTTGAGGGCGAGCAGCTCACACTTACTGATGTCTAAACAGCCCAGAGGCACTAGAAAATGTCTTAATTGTATCAACGGTGACTGAAAACTGTGAAGCATCCTTTAAAAATAAAGTGGTATAATAATAATAATAATAATAATAATAATCTCATCTTCAGCTTTGTGATACCTTTCAGGGGCTGAGCTTAATGAAGTCAGAGAGTAACTGAGCACAAATCAGGAACAAGTATGGTGAGACAGGACAGCCTTGTTTAAGTCAAATCTAGGAGAGGTGCCTGGATACAGTTTAATTCTTATACATAGTATTGATAGCTGTACAAAAGTAAGGACCAAAACCAAATTTCTCCAAGGCCTGAGATATAAAGTTGTGTTCGACTGTCAAATGTGTTCGACTGTCAAATGCCTTGCAGAAATCTAGAAACAAAATAAAACTATCAACACTGCAAAGATCAGCATAGTCAATAAGGTCTAGCACAAGCCTGATGTTATTAGATATATATGTCTATGCCTCATAAAATCAATTTGGGTTTCATCAATAATGTGGTTCAAAACAGCTTTTAATCTTTTGACAAAAATCTGAGCTAGGATTTTATAATCATTATTAAGAAGACAAACTGGCCGCCAGTTGTCAATGCAAAGCGGATTGACGGAGATAAAGTGGGAGGAAGAGTTTGGTTTTCAATACTTTCTATAAACACACCATGGAGGAAGGGGGATAGTTGCTCTGCAGCAATATAAAATTCAGAAGTTAAGCCGTCAACCCCTGGAGATTTATTGAGTTTTAGGTGATGAATGGCAAACAGGACTTCAGCTAAAGTTATTGGGCTATCACAAAAATCTTTTTGGTCATTCTTAATTGACTTTGTTTCAGTGAGAAATCCTAGGAAACGGTTAGCTGCTACCTCATTATACTGTGACTCATACACATTTCTATAAAATGTGGAACAGTAATTAGCTATCTTCCGGGGATCATCTGTAATAACTCCATTGATACTGAGCTTTTGAATATAATTGGTTTTACTACGAGATCTTTCTAATTGGAAGAAATAGGAAGTCTTTTGCTCCCCTTCCTCCAACCGTTTGCTCCCTCCTCACAAAAGCTCCCTCCGCTTTCATTCTGTATATTTCATTTAATTTATTTTGCTGTAAAATTAAATCCTGTATGTCATTTTCTGATAAATTTTCAGGCATAGCTTGAGTGAGAGCAGTTATTCTAGTAATTACCTTCGTTTCTTCAATTTTCCTAGATTTAGACAAAAAGGACCCATACTCTCTTAAATATTTTGTCACCTCGAATTTAAAAAGCTCCCAATTTCTGAAAAAGCATTTATCAATTAATGCCTTGTTCCAGAAACATTTCATCAATGTTTGGACCTTCTTAATCACTAAATCATGTTTTAAAACAGAGTTATTAAGTTTCCAATAAGAGCCTCTAAATGTATGAATAGTGTTCGACCTAAAAGAGACTTGGAGCTCTATGGTCTGTTAGTGGAGTTATTATTATATTAACAGTAATGTTATTCCTATCTAAACAATCAGAAACCAACCAATAATCTATGCGTGACAAGCTTTATTATTCCATGTATAAAGTTTAACGTTAGGATTTTTTTCTCCATATATCTACCAAAAGGAACTTTTGCATGAATAGCATCAGATTAGAAGCTGGAGAATTTGCACTTGGAGGCCATCTATCTACAGAACCATCTATCTACAGAACCATCTATCTACAGAACCATCTATCTAAAGAACCATCTATCTACAGAACCACCTATCTACAGAACCACCTATCTAAAGAACCACCTATCTACAGAACCACCTATCTACAGAACCACCTATCTACAGAACCATCTATCTACAGAACCACCTATCTACAGAACCATCTATCTACAGAACCATCTATCTACAGAACCATCTATCTACAGAACCACCTATCTACAGAACCATCTATCTACAGAACCATCTATCTACAGAACCACCTATCTACAGAACCACCTATCTAAAGAACCATCTATCTAAAGAACCACCTATCTACAGAACCATCTATCTACAGAACCACCTATCTACAGAACCACCTATCTAAAGAACCACCTATCTACAGAACCACCTATCTACAGAACCACCTATCTAAAGAACCACCTATCTACAGAACCACCTATCTACAGAACCACCTATCTACAGAACCACCTATCTACAGAACCATCTAAAGCAACGCTGGATAATAATGGCTGCACTTGTTATTCACGCCGGGCGCACGGGCCTGACGTAGGCGTGTGGGCGGAGTTAGCCGGTAACATCAAGTGCAAAAGACACCCGGCGGCGGGGCGTCACGTGCTCCGTCCCTCTTTCAGCAGCTAGCTGCACACTTGGCATAAGGATAGGAACGCAATAAAAGCTAAATCATAATTTGCAGGAGAAAACAAGAGTACCTGGCTGCAGATAAAATGGCGGACACGGAGGCAGACATCTTGGACCTCCGCAAGAGGCACCTCCGCAGTTGACAGGAAATCACGTGACCTCAGCGGCGGAAGTTGGTCGTCTTCGTGTCTACATGCGTTAGGCTGGCTCGAATTAACAGAAGATAAGACTTCCGGTTTGGGCGTTTAGCCTTCAAAATAAAAGCACAATATTTTAAACGTATAAAAACTGTTTTAAACCAATGACTTTGTATTTAATCATCAAATTCAATAAGTGAGCACCCATATTAATGTTTGATGTCAAAATAATAATGAAAAATGCCATAATATGTGCCATAACTATAAACGCTGCATATATTACACTTATATTTCTGACTAAATTGGCCACTGTACAGTTTACCTTTTAATGTAACAGCACAAGTTTTATGTCAAAACACTCCTGCAGACGTGTACTTTCACTACACACTAACATTTAGGCCCAAGCTGTTTGTTGTCTGTCAGTAGTCAAAGTCAGTGTAGTCTGTAATACTACACTGTGACATTTGTAGAATAAAGTATCTAAGACACAATATGTCTCATAGTTGCATGTGCTAGACAAGCATGCAAATTTATCATAAAATGTATTTATTAAACAATTTCTTAAACAATGTGGATAATAGGCTATGCCTAACTGGAAGACCCTGTGAGCTACTGATGAAGACAGTGACCCTCAGCACTTTTATTGCATCGTTTGTCAAAACTGAAACTTCTTCCTCTGGCCGTGGCGACCTCCGCTTGGTACCGGTTCCTTGGGCCTCCAGGATTTTGATGGTAATCTGAAAAACAGTTAACAAATGATCCGATCATTCCTTGTGCTGTCCTAGATAGTGCACTTTTTTTCCAGAGGGGTAAAAGATTGACCACACCAACCCTATAATAACACAAGCTGGTTTCCCGGACAGGTCCTACACTACAGATGGTTAGTTGTGGTAAAAGTCAGGCTAACATCAGCTGCGTGCTACACTGCAAGCTCTAGACGTTATCCAGACTGAGCGCCGGAGCTGCTAACCCATTAGCAAGCTAATGTAACGTGATTCAGACAGTTTGTACTCAACAGTACGGTATCCATTTTAAACTCATTAAACGCAACGGAGCCTGACAATGTCAGGATTCATTTACACAAATGTTTTAAAAAGTGCTTACAGGACCTGCAACAACCACTTGGCATTTTCAAATTTATTTTTTCCATATCAGTATACCTAGGTTCGCTGGACTCTTCGATATATTAAAGTTTGATAGACAACATTGAATAAAACCTTAGAAAAGCCAACAGACTTTTGAAAGATTCTTAATAGACTCCGTCGGTAAGATACGGGTATCTTGTGGCACCTTTTCTGCCACAAGTGGACTACGCACATGCTCAGTGCAGTGCGTTACGCAAAAACGACGTGAAGAAGACCAACTTCTGCTGCTGAGGTCGTGTGATTTCCTGTCAACTGCGGAGGTGCCGCTTGCGGAGGTCCAACATGTCTGCCTCCGTGTCCGCCATTTTGTCTGCAGCCAGGTCCTTCTCGGAGAAAACGTGAATCCGTGGAGGTCACGCCCACTGGGAGGTGAGGCCCCGCCCATTTGGAAGTGCTCCAGGCTGCAGCTATTGGGTTGAAGCGGGCCGCGGCGTCGCCCCTTTAAATAACAAGTGCCGACTCCGCCTACCCGGGCCAGTTTCGGCGTACACCAGGTGGAATTACAAGTGGACCCTAAATAATGCAACAATATGCAAAATTTTAAATATTTCAATGAATGAATAAAAGTGGAATATTCATAATATAAACAAAGGGCAAAACATAAAATAAATAAAAATAAGTTCCAATTGTGTGAAGAGAGAAAATGATTTTATCAGAAAATAAATATAAATAATAATAAAAAAGAATAAAATAAAAATACAAATAATAAAATAAATATAATGACATAGAACCATGAAAAAGCTAAAATAAAAAACAATATCTTTTTAATTACATTGAGGAATAAAATACGTAGAATATTAGTAGAATATTATTATTATAATTTTTAAGTTACAAAATAATTTCTCAATGAAATCTTTTATTAATTATGTGTTCAATCCTTTTTTTAAAATATTTGTATTAAAATACTCGTATTAGTTTTATCCTTTTTAATTTTTTTTTATTCTTTTGTTTGCTTTTCTTCTCTTCCAACAACCGCGCATGCGCTTTTTAGCCACCCACTGCTTCACTTCCCAGCATTCCACGGGAGCCGACAACCCGGAAGTGTTCCCTCCTGTCAGCAGCAGCAGCCGTGGAGAAAAACAACTACGAAAACCGGGAAAATTACCGCAAAATTACCGCGGTAAGAAAACTTTACGAGTTCTTAACGAAAGTCCGAAGTCTCACGAAGAATTTCACGTCGGAAAATTCCGTCTTTTCCCGTTAAATTAAGCTTTTATGGTTTTAACGTTAGCGGGTTAGCTTAGCTTCCCTCTCTCTCTCTCTCCATTCATTGCCTATGTCGCTCTACCGTTGTCTCTGCATAGAAAAACACTGGGAGAGAGAAAAAGAGAGAGAAGAGGGAGAGAAAAACTTTTGAAAAATATGAGGAATCAATAGAATGGAAGATAATTCGAGAATTATGAGGAATAAATGGAGAAAATAATTTCAAATAATATACAAAAAAAATAAAGAAAAGGCTGAGGGAAAAGAGAGAGAAGTCCTGTCCGGCCCACGGCG
>NC_135998.1:38363695-38447831 GCF_048128805.1 Centroberyx gerrardi
ACCTTGTGGATAAGTATGCTCCTATCAGAAGGTATAAAGGGGAGGGACAATCCATGGTTCACGCCTGAATTAGCCAAACTACTTCATGAGCGAAACCTAGCTTGGGCTAAGGCTAGACAACTGCGAAACCGGTTTACTTTTATTAAAAGGGCCAAGTCTGAATTTTATCTCTCTGCGACGACTGAAAATTTCAATAACCCTAGGAAATTCTGGAAAGTTATTAAATCTATCTCTGCCACCAAAACTCATAGCGAACGTCCTCCCTGTATAGTCAACAACGCCACCACCATTTCTGACAGGGCTACTATGCTTGAGTGTTTTAATAAGCATTTTTTTGCCTCTGGCTCTGTTTGCCAAGTCTTCTCCCTCTAGTGTCTTGCCTTCTGCTCCAAATGATGGTCGCATGTTTGTTGGTCAGCCCTTTTGTTTTACCCCGTTCTCGGTTGACGAGGTCCACAGAGCCTTTCTATCGCCGGACCACACTAAACCTGCAGACCCAGACAATTTGGAACCTTATTTTTTAAAATTAGCTGCTGATTTCATTGCCAAACCCCTCCAATGTATTTTTAACCTCACTCTTACAAATAATTGTATCCCAAAAATCTGGAAAAGCGCCTACGTTCTCCCCCTACTAAAAGGGGGGGACCCTACCTCCCTTAATAACTATAGGCCCATTTCCAAATTGTGCATTTTGTCAAAGGTCCTTGAAAGGTTAGTAAACGATCAGTTAAAGGATTTCCTGCACACTAAAAATACTCTCTTCATATCAATCTGGCTTCAGGAAACAACACAGCACTATTACAACCTCCCTAAAAGTTACAAATGATATAATAGAGTCACTGGATCAGAAAAAATTCTGTGCAGCCCTTTTTATTGATCTCTCCAAGGCCTTTGACACAGTGGACCATCTCATTTTGAAACAACGATTGCTTAATATTGGGTTGTCTGAGCAGGCTGTTGGCTGGTTTGTAAATTACCTGTCTGACAGGTCTCAATGTGTTCGTTTTGAAGGCAGCTCATCCAGCATATTAGATGTATCATCTGGTGTACCCCAGGGCTCAGTCCTGGGCCCAATTTTGTTTACCATTTATGTGGATGAGCTGGGCTGAAATGGTCCCAATGCAAAGTTTCATTTTGATGCTGATGACACTGTATGTCGGATCCACTCTCACTCAAGCCCTTGGCTATTTGCAGACTGCTTTTACCCTTGTGGAGTCTCAACTAATCGAACTGAAGCTTGTCCTAAATGTTGCCAAAACTAAATTAATGTTGTTTTCAAATGGCAGGAAGACCACAGATCCTTCTCCCAGCATTTTATCCTTGCAGGGCAGCCAGATCGAATTAGTGTCACACTATAAGTATTTGGGCATTTTAATTGACGATCGTTTATCTTTCAGACTCCACATTGAAAGCCTTGTCAAAAAGCTGAAGCTTAAGCTGGGTTTCTTCTTTCGAAACAGGTCATGCTTTTCTTTCGCTGCCAGGAAAAAATTGGTTGCAGCTGCCTTCCTCCCTGTACTCGACTATGGTGATCTATTGTATATGCTGCCCCTGTCCACTGTCTGCACTCACTGGACACTGTGTATCATGGTGCTCCTCACTCACCACTGCTCCCTGTATGCAGGGTTGAGTGGCCCTCTGGCTGCAGGTAGACTCACCCATTGGTACACATTTATCTATAAGTCCATCCTAGGATTACTTCCATCGTACCTCTGTGGTTATATTTCTAGAACCTACAGTAATTATTGTTTACGATCAAATGACATTACCAGCTAACCGTCCCCAAAGTCCGCACTGATCTTGGCAAACAGGTTTTTATGTATTCTGTTCCTCCAGCCTGGAGCTCACTGCAGAGCAACCTGAAACTGACGGAACTGATTCCACTTGGAACTTTCAAAAATCAAATGAGAGACTTAGAAGCTGATTCCTTTCGTACTTACACATGTTTTTTATGAACATTGTAATTGTTTTTATTTATTTTATTGCACGTTTGTGTCTTAATGTTTGTCTGTTTTAATGTTGTTGCAACTTTTATCTCTTTTTATGCTGCTATCTTGGCCAGGCTTCCCTTGAAAAAGAGGTCTTTGTATCTCAACGGGACCGACCTGGTTAAATAAAGGTTAAATAAAAATAAATACATAAAAATCTTAAAATCTGATTGGCTGGAGAGTACTGTGGGGGGGAAAAAGCTATTTGTGGATCAGTTTGCCCGTCTTGCTGTTAGGATTCTTTCAAAAATCCACAAATAAATACAAGTGATTCCACAAATGCCAGGTCATGCTTACATGCAAAAAACATATTTGTGAACCAATTATTTTGTTTGTAAGATACAAAACATATTTGTGGTTCTTATTTTATTTGTGACATGTTCACACTATTTATTTATGAAACAATAATAACCCCGAGTTGTGTTGCGAGTTTCATTGCACAGTGGGTCCAAAAGTCAAATACTGACCTCAAATTAGGCAATTATAATCTCCTATTTTGCCTTCAAACACCATCGGAAACACTATAATTACAGGCAGAAAAAGTAACTGAATACATGACAAGTGATGTTAGACTTAATAATAACATTCTCTATAGTAATAATGAATAATTAATGAGTCAAGTCAAAGTTTATTTAAATTGCAATATCACACAGGTGTCTCAGTACACTTTACAACAATGAAACAATATTAAAAGAATCAAGGAGAGACATAACAGTAAATGATATAAAAGTTAAACGAAATAAAATCACAAAAATAACAGCAGTAGAGAAATGATTAGGTTTAGGATTGATTATAGGATTATAGGAGTGAGAAAAGGTTTTCAGTTTTCTTAAAAGTTGGCAATGAAGGGGCAGTTCTGTTGGAGGAGGGAAGGTTATTCCAGAGGAAAGATAAGCTCGCCAGCCAGCTGGTTTTTTGTGCATTCTGGGGATGGATAAGTCAGCAGAGTTTTGAGAGCGTAGAGTGCGAGGTGGTACGTATGGTGTAATAAGGTCCAAAAGGTAGCCGGGTGCATAAACTGCTTTGTAAGTTAGTGTTAACATTTTAAAATCTGATCGAGCTTGTATGGACAGCCAGTGGAAGGAAATCAGAGTGGGTGTGATATGATAATATTTTCTGGTTCTGGCAGCAGTATTCAGGGCAAGTTGAAGGGGTTTAGTGGCTGAAAGAGGAAGAGAAGGAAGACCGGAGAAGAGAAAATTGCAGTAATCTAGTCTAGAACAAACAAATACATGAATCAGGGTGTTGGCAGGAGAGGATTGGTCTAATTCCAGCTATATTGTGTTCAAATTTGTTTATTAAGAAAAAACCCCTTGAGATGTCCCATCTCGTTTTCAAGGGGGTCTCGAACACAAACGCAATGCAATAATAGAAGTACACAAAAACAAGCTACAGACAAAGAATAGTGCAAGTACACAAAGACAAACCAAAGACAAGAAAAAGAAAAAAAAAAAGTTGGAAATTACATAGGTACAAACGCACGGCAAAAGACAAGCACATAACAGTTGCACAACAAATAGCAATAATAAATAACAGATACAACCAAAGAAACAAAGACAGAAGTGGATCAGCAAATAGCAATTACAAAATATTATCAATGATAGCATTGGGTTATCTAAAACATAAACATCTTATTTCATAAAAAGAAAACAGGGGATTTTTAAACAAGGGAAAAGATGACAATGATCAAATGTTAACTGGCAAATTGTTCCAGTCTGTGGGAGCTTTAAACAGAAAGGCTTTCCTACCAATGGATTTAGAGACTGTAGGGACCTTGAAAAGGACCTGAGCAGAGTGCCTAAGTTGATAGAGGAAAATGGTACAAGAAGCCATTTCAAGTAATCAGGATATTCCAGGTATATACATTTAAAAATAGGTTGTAGCCAGTGACAGTGCCTTCTTATGCTGAGAGAAGGCCATTTAAGTGTTTGATACATTGATACAATGATGGGTTAGAAAAGGACAACCAAGGGCAAATCTACACAAATTATTGTAGGCTGTGTTAAATAGAAGATTAGATTTGGAGGTGTCATAGACCCAAGTATTTAAAATGTTCAACCCTTTGCAGAGAGGTGCCATCAAGACAGGTAATTACAAATGAATGAGATCTGGATTTGGCTTTAATGCACTTTCGTGAACCAAAAATCATAGTATGAGACTTGGTTTTATTGAGTAGTAATTTATTGAATAAAAGCCAGTTTTGTAAGAATTGAAATCAGACTGTAGAGCTGATTGAATTTGAGGTAGGTTAGTGTTAGATGTGTATATGACTGTGTCATCAGCATAAAGCTGAATGCATTCTGATAGAATTAAGGGAAGGTTGTAGCTCCCCTCCGGTTAAAATCACGAACACAAGGCGTCCTTTCGGTTACAGGCATTTATTTTGCACATCCATGCCGTCAAACATGCCGTGAGAACTATAGCATAAAATACACAAAATCATAAAATGAGTTCAGTGCAATACAGAACATTCTCATAGAGAATAACCATAAAACAGATATCTAAACAAACACAAATATGTAGTTTGCATAATCCATTAACTTTGAAACTATAAGCTGTTAAATTTACGGAAAATTAACTTGCTAACATTCATTGAAACGTAGGTAGGCTATCACGTTGCTATCATGAACTCCGCTAGCATATCCAATAGCTATAAGCATAATGTAGAAAAACGTACAGATAACCTTGCATACCTCATTGGCCGCGTTAACTCAAGGGGAGTAAGAAAGGAAACCTTCAGCTTTATAAGTCTTCACTTAATTCCAACTTCATGAAACACCACCGCACAGCAACACAACCCAAAACAACCTCCTCAGATGAAACCGGCAGGCGGTCTGCCTCTCGTGGTAATGCGCAACCAACAACAATAACCTGACCACACTGCAACACAAGAACACATGTTCCGCCATGGAAACACCAGACAGGTCCCCCTAGACATATGTGCCCAAAATAATTTATGTTAATCAACAAAGGATATACCTGTATTAAAAAACGTAAATTATTCTCATATTTAACTCAATCTATTAAATTAACTCAAACCGCATAACTGACTCTGATGGCAGCTACACTCCCACCAAATCACTGGTGATTTCTCTAATGAACTTAAGTGTAGGATTCAAATAAGAATCTTTTCCGAGACCTGGGGCAAGGAAAGGTAGAGACAGCAAGGCTGCATTAGTCAGCTTCAAGCAGAGTAACCGTCTTGTGGATAGGCCTCTCTAGGCAGACTGGCTTGGTGAGTCGCTTTCCTTGGTCATCTAGTGCTGAGTCACTGAACAGCAATTTTAGCTTTCTCACACATCCATCTTCACTAGGGTACACTTCAGTGACCTTAGCCAGCTTCCATTCATTTCGTGGTGCAGTGTCGTCTTGTACAATCACTATATCGTTGATCTTTGCGTTTCTGTGTGTCTTGTGCCATTTTTGTCTTTGTTGCAGGTTTAACAGGTACTCCTTCTTCCATCTAGACCAGAATTCGTTGGCTAAATATTGCACTCTACGCCATCTTTTGCGAAGATACAGGTCTTCCTTCACAAACTCTCCAGGTGGTGGCAAGACTATTGAAGACTTCATCGTCAGGATGTGATTGGGCGTAAGAGGCTGTGGCCCAGCTGGATCATTGAGTAAGTGTACTGTTAGAGGTCTGCTGTTTATGATTGCCATGACTTCATAGAGGTAAGTTCGCAAAGATGAACCATCAAGTCTTTGGGATGACTGATCCAGAATGGATGTCAACACACTTCTTATTGTCCTAATTTGCCTTTCCCAGGCTCCACCCATATGGCTTGCGGATGGAGGGTTCATGATGAACTCACAGCCTAGTTGCTTTAGGCATGCTTGGTCCATCTCCTTTACAGCTTCCAGGAACTCACGTCTTGCACCAACAAAGTTAGTGCCCTGGTCAGATCGAAGTTGTCGAACGTTTCCACGTAGGGCAATGAAGGCACGAAGAGCATTAATAAAGGCATCAGTCGTCATGTTGTCAAGCAGTTCTATGTGCACAGCACGAGAGCACAGACAGGTAAATAGCAGACCATAGCGCTTCAGCTCCCTTCTTCCCTCTTTGACATAGAATGGGCCAAAACAGTCCATCCCACAATAAGTAAAGGGAGGAGTTGTCTCCATGCGTTCACGGGGTAAGTCTGCCATTCTTTGTTCTTCTGTACACCTTCTGAACTTTCTACACTTGACACACTTGTAGATGTAGGACGACACAGCATGACTACATCCAAGTATCCAGATGCCGTTTGATCGTAGCTCATTCATTGTTATGCCACGCCCTTGGTGTTGCACCCTTTGATGATAGTGCTTGATCAGTAACTTTGATATGTGGCTAGTCTTTGGCAAGACTGCTGGATGCTTGATGTGCGGATGCAAAGCAGCATGCTCTAGTCGACCTCCCACCCTGAGGATACCTTGCTTGTCCATGAAAGGATTCAATCTGTGCAGTCTGCTGGCCTTATCCTTGATTGTTATCTCCCTCTTGTGTTGAAGGCTTTGGATTTCCTCAGAGAAGGCTGCCCTTTGGACAATGCCTATGATAGTAAGTTCTGCATCCTTTCTCTCTTCGATACTTGTGGCTTCATTGGTTCTTGATGCTAGACCCTTAAGCTCTTTGACACATCGCATGAGTCTGGCGATGGCTTTGACTAACCTCATCCAACTAGAGAACTTTAGGAAGCGATCGAGCAGTGAATCTTCTGTTGTCAAGGTCTTGTGTACGAAGGCCTTACGAACTTCTGGGTCTTCAACTGCAATGTCTCCCACCTTAATATCTCCACTGGGAAGCTTGTCATGCCAGAGAAAGTCTGGACCAGTAAACCAGTTGGAAGCAATGAGCTCTTTTGCTTTGAGGCCCCTTGACGCGTGGTCGGCGGGATTTTCTTCAGAGGTCACGTGTCTCCATTGACTTGGATTGGTACTTTCCTTGATACGCTGAATGCGGTTTGCCACAAATACGTGAAATCGTCTGGCATCATTGTTGACATATCCAAGGACGACCTTTGAGTCCGTCCAGAAGAATTCCTGAGCATCTTCTATTTCCAACTCCTTTCTGAGCAGGTCACCTGTACGGACAGCAACAACAGCTGCTGACAGCTCAAGTCTTGGTACTGTGGTAACTTTCGTGGGGGCCACTCTGGCCTTGCCCATGACTAAAGAACAGTGGGTTTGTCTTGATGCACTGATTGCTCTCAGGTAAGTACATACTCCATACCCTGTGACACTTGCATCTGAGAAGTGATGGAGTTCGTATCTTTGGACTTCTTTGAAACTTGCTGGAAGGTAGCATCGCTGAATCTTGACATCAGCTAAGTTCTGTAGGTCCAAGAGCCAGGACTCCCATTGTGGCCGTAGATCATCAGATAGTGGTTCATCCCATCCGATCTTGTCTCGGCACATTTGCTGAAGTATTTGCTTCCCGACTAGAATGAAAGGTGCTACAAAGCCGAGTGGGTCGTAGATGGAGGCTACTGTCGACAAGACTCCTCTTCTAGAGAGCGGGCGTTCATTCACAACTACTCTGAATCGGAATTGGTCTGAAGCGACACACCATTTAACACCTAGGGCTCTCTCCATCTGCGGCTCACCTAAGGCCAAGTCTTGATTTCTTACTGTTTCAGCACGCTCTTCTTTGGGAATTGATGCAAGTACCTCCTGGCGATTGGAAATGAACTTGTGGAGTCGTAGCTTGCCAGCGCTGCAGAGCTGCCTTGCTTCGCTGACTAACTGTATCGCTTCATCTTCTGTTGAAACACTTGTCAGGCCATCATCCACGTAAAAGTTTCTTTCGATGAAGCGGATGGATGCTTCATTGAAGCGACCTTCTCCTTGAGCAGCAATCTGTTTGAGGCCGTAGTTTGCACAGCCAGGTGATGAGGCTGCCCCGAACAAGTGCACTTTCATTCGATAGACTGATGGTTGGGATTGAAAGTCCCCATCTTCCCACCATAGAAACCTCAAATAGTTTTGATCTTCTGCTCTTACGTGAAATTGATGGAACATGCGTTCAATATCGCACATTATTGCTACTAGACCCTTGCGAAACCGACAGAGAACACCTATCAAGGTATTTGTCAATTCTGGCCCGGTAAGCAGATGGTCATTCAATGACACGCCTTGAAATTTCGCCGAGCAATCAAACACGACCCGTATCTTTCTTGGTTTATGTGGGTGATACACCCCGTGGTGAGGGATGTACCAGGCAGGGCTCCTGTCGATTTCTTCTTCTGGTACCTTCTCAGCATCTCCACGAGTTATCGTTTCACTCATGAAGGCTATGTAATCCTTATGGTATTGCTTGTCTTTCTCAAGTCTCCTTCTCAAACACTTGAGACGGTGATTCGCACATCTCCTATTGTCTGGTAGACTCGGCCTGTCTTCCTTAAATGGCAAAGGCATTTCGCAGTGACCGTTTGCCTTGATTTTGATTCCTTCCTCCATTATTGATATGAAGCGCAGATCCTCTTGAGAGAAGTGAGCATCCTCTACAGTTCTTTCGTTGAAGTCTGATTCAAGCACCTTTATCACATTTGGTGGAGTGACTAATTCCTTGACTTGTGTTCGGCATATGAATCGAACTTCACTTGTTAGATTAGCAGGCGACTGAAGATCAGGTGTCACTTGTCTCACAACGATCCTGTGGCTGCTTCCAATTGCATCTCCATAGTCGACACAGGGATTGACACAGCCGACTATACTCCAGCCAAGGTCTGTTTTTTGAGCAAATGGCTCATTGTCTTTGCCTGACACAATTTCTCTGGGTAGCAGGGCTTGAGAACAATTGTAACCTATGAGCAGACCAATGTCACATTCGATTAAAGGAGCAATCTCTTCGGCAAGGTGCTCTAGGTGAGACCATGCTCTTGCTGTCTTGGGTGTAGGAATATGACTTAGATTGGCAGGAATAAACTCTCTTGAATAGGTTACTGGGAGAGAGATTTTCTTGGATGAATAAAAGCCTCTGACCTGCAACCCAGTTAACCTCTGACTTGGAATGACTGTACTTCTGGATGACAACGTGGAGAGTTTTAATTGCACAGGTTCCTTCTGTGTGTCCAGAGTTTCTGCCTTTTCTTGCAAGATGAAGGTGGTGTCACTTTGGTTGTCCAGAAGTGCATATATGAGAACTTCATTCTCTGGGTTACTTGTTGCGGACAACCATACTGGAACAACTGTGGACGTGTAGGTGTTATTCATATCTTGCACCACCCGGTTAGATATTGCTTCATTTGACGTTTCATTGGTCTGTTTAGACTCCATCCTTTCCTTTGACCTTTCTTTCTCCTTTGAGTGTTTCCCACTCTCCTTTCGTTCATCATCCCATTGTTCTTTCTTTCCGTCCTCCTTGGCACGATCTTCATGTAAACATGTTGGGTGCTTCCTTTTACATGTGTCGCAGACACTCCTCCTTTCACAGTTCTTTGATTGGTGTCCTGATTTCAAACATCCAAAGCACAATTTTTTCGTTTGCACAAACCTGACTCGTTCTGCAATCGACTTGTCCATGAACTTTCGACATGTGTGAATGCCATGGCTTGACTTCTCACAAAAGACACAACCTTTAGCATCTGGTTTTTCTTCAGAGCTGCTTGCCAGCGCCTTTGCACCGACACTTCGAGTCCTTGGTGTGTTCACCCTTTCACCATCATTTGACTTCAGAGCGTGAAGAGAGGTTACCGGATTACAAGCTATCCTAGCTTCCCTTGTGACAAACTCAACAAACTGACTGAAGCTAGGGAATGCCTTGGTTGTTTCTTCAATCTCAATGACCTTTCTGTTCCATCTGGCTGTTAACCAATCAGGAAGCTTGGTGAGCATTCTTTGGTTTTCACCACAGTCGTTGAGGACTTCAAGACTCTTAATCTGAGACATTACTGCTTGACAGCCTCGAAGGAAGTCTGAGAACTCTCTTAGTTCAACGCTGTCCTTTGGTCCTATCTTTGGCCATGAGGTGAGCTTATCCCTGAAGGCTTTAGCAATCACGAAGGAGCTTCCATACCTTTCTTCCAGGATGTCACATGCTGAATGGTAGGCTGCATCTGTGCCTAACAGGAAATAACTCTCAATGGCTTTCTTTGCAGGTCCACCGACATACTTGCGAAGGTAGTAGACTTTCTCATTTACTGGAATGTTCTTCCTGCCTATCAATGTTTGAAAAGACATTTTCCAATCTTTGTACCTTAGTGGGTCTCCATTGAAAACAGAAGGCTCCGGTACTGGGAGACGGCTTGCATTGATGGACTCTGCTATTGCTTTGGCAAGTGCTGTAGTGCTATCCTCCTGATGAGCGTTAGTAGCAGGTTGTACATGTGTGGCATACTGTGGTGGTGCCACGTGATGCACTGGAAGACTTCTCGAGTTAGGTGCAGGTTTCTCATGCCTAGGCTTGAAGTCTTGGAGCAACTCTGATATCTCTTCATCTGAGCCCACTTCTTGTTCATAGACTTGCAGTCGTGCTTTTGCAGCATTCATCTTCTTAACTGTCTCTAAGCGCTCTATCTGCCTGCGCTTCTCTTCTAATGCGTTTCGTCTTGCAGCATCTTCCGCTTCTTGTAGCGCAAGCCTCTGTCTGTTCTCAGCTTCAAGGTTTTCAAGCTCTTGTTTCTCACGTTCCATTTCTTGTAAGACCTTCAAAGTGGCTTGAGTTGCGGCTAGCTCCGCTGCAGCTTCTTGTTTCTTTGCAGAGGACAGGCTTGAACGTCTTGATCTTATGCTTGAGCTGCTTGCGGACCTTGGACTTTGAGAGCTTGAACTGGACCTCTGGGATGCTGCAGATGAGAACACTGAGCCAGTCTCAACCCAGTATGCTTGTTCTTTATGAGAATCTTGATCTTTGTCTTTCTCTTCAAGATGATTCCATGCGTATTCCAAGATCTGTCTTGAGACGGCATCACAAGTGTCTATTCGGCGGCGGGTGTTTCCATCAGGGGTAATGTATTGGCGTAAGTCTTCATAAACTTGTTTTACATCTGTTGAAGCACAGCGGATCTTGGTCATGAGGTGTTGTAGGATCTCACTGGCGAGAGATCCGTCGAGCGCTTTCTTAGCCTCCTTAGCAAGAGCTTTCCATTTGTTGTAAGTAATTGTGAAGCGATGCTGAAGCCTTTTAACTTTGCCCTCTTGGAAATCTTGACCCTTTTCGGTTAGCTTCCGGGTTCTCTGACTTCTTCGTTGTCCTTCTTCTGCAGCAGCTTGGGTCTCTACACTTACTTCAGCATCTTTAGGAGGGTTTGTGTCTAAAGGTTCATTATCAAGAATTTTAGACTGCTGTTGTAACTCTACAGTGTCACCGTTACTGTCTAAGTCCCGTTTATTGGCTTCATACTCAGCCATTTTTTAGCATTGTTTGAATTAACCTTAAAATGTTTCCTTGTTTAGTTGCTTGAAACTTAAATGTAACTAAATTTAGTTTAATTAACTAGCTTAGCTTAAATGTTAGCCTATGGTTTAAATTGCAATGATAATACTAAATGCAATTAACTTAGCTTTATTAGCTTTTAGTTTTAACTATGATTTTAGAATGACTTAAAATGTGTCATAAAACCTTTTTTACAATACAAATGAACTTGTTTTCACTCGCAATGAATTAGAGAACACTTCTCTTCAACACTTAGCAAATTATACCAATAGTGGGTATACTGTGTTAGTCCCTTTAAATGTCATTTACACTTAAAAAATGCTTAGTAGTAAATAACTCTGGTGGAATCAGCAATGACTTGAACTTAGAAGCATGTACATAACACCAGAACACTTCATTCATAGCACTTATAGAGTCCCTTTAAAGCAGTTGACGAGGCTACTCCACTCCTTAACATTTAACTTGTTTTAAATGTGTTACTTCTTGTTGGCTTAACCACGCAATGCTCACGAACTCCGCTTGCCACTTCCTTAGGTTAACGGTGTATGCACAGTCTTATCTGTTCGATGCTAGAGTTCGGTGAAACTCTGAGAAACTTGCTTGCAGCTCCGTCGACGGCAGGCGCAGATTATCATCTCTTCACCTCGTGTCGAGCAGGCTTGAGTTCTCACTGTAGCTCCCCTCCGGTTAAAATCACGAACACAAGGCGTCCTTTCGGTTACAGGCATTTATTTTGCACATCCATGCCGTCAAACATGCCGTGAGAACTATAGCATAAAATACACAAAATCATAAAATGAGTTCAGTGCAATACAGAACATTCTCATAGAGAATAACCATAAAACAGATATCTAAACAAACACAAATATGTAGTTTGCATAATCCATTAACTTTGAAACTATAAGCTGTTAAATTTACGGAAAATTAACTTGCTAACATTCATTGAAACGTAGGTAGGCTATCACGTTGCTATCATGAACTCCGCTAGCATATCCAATAGCTATAAGCATAATGTAGAAAAACGTACAGATAACCTTGCATACCTCATTGGCCGCGTTAACTCAAGGGGAGTAAGAAAGGAAACCTTCAGCTTTATAAGTCTTCACTTAATTCCAACTTCATGAAACACCACCGCACAGCAACACAACCCAAAACAACCTCCTCAGATGAAACCGGCAGGCGGTCTGCCTCTCGTGGTAATGCGCAACCAACAACAATAACCTGACCACACTGCAACACAAGAACACATGTTCCGCCATGGAAACACCAGACAGGTCCCCCTAGACATATGTGCCCAAAATAATTTATGTTAATCAACAAAGGATATACCTGTATTAAAAAACGTAAATTATTCTCATATTTAACTCAATCTATTAAATTAACTCAAACCGCATAACTGACTCTGATGGCAGCTACAAAGGTCATTTACAAAAATGGAAAACAGAAGTGGTCCCAAAGTTGAGCCTTGTGGCACACCTCTTTCTTGTACCAACAGATCCAATTTACTTCCTTGAATGACAACACATTGTTGTCTATTGTGAAGGTAAGAATTAAACCACAGTAATGCATTACGTGAAAGACAAATAGCATGAAGTTTATCAAGAAGGTGGTGATCGACCAAATCAAAAGCCTTGGTTAAGTCAATAAAGATAGCACCTGACAGTTTACTATTATTAGATGCGGTGAAAATATCATTGGTGAGTTTTAAGAGAGCGGTGTTTGTAGAATAATTCTGTCTAAAGCCAGATTGGGTTCAGAAAAAAATTGTAATTTAAAACAAATTTCCTGCATTTCTACACCACCTAACCTCTTGAGTTAAGTCAAGAAACTGCAACCCTGTATAATGTTAACCAAAAATGTAAAATGATGTTATATTACTAGATTTCAGCATTGAGGTGCTTACATTCAGGATTTTGCATAGGCATACTAACCTAAAAACCTATTATTGGGAATCTTGAGAAAGTTTCAGAGCGACAGACACAGAGCATCCCGTAACCATAGCAACTCACTCTCACTCCTGCCTGTGTGCGCACGGCGCGAGAGGAGAGGGAGAGACGCAGAAGAGATTACTCTGAGCACCATGCATGGGAATAAATTACAATATAATAGATTTGTGTAAATTTCTCGCTATTCAGATGGTCTGAATAACTCTCTGCTGCACGGTGCTGCTCTGTCTGTCAGCGTCTCTTTTCCCGCCGCGACGTTATCAGTTATGAATTTGTTTTTCACCGCGTGAGAAAATGGACTTGTGGCGTGAGAGCGTGTGAAAAATGTCAATTGCGTGAGTCTCACGGTCAATGTGTGAGAGTTGGCAGCCCTGTGAACTCTCTTGACATTATTATGTATGAAACTGCCAATCAGATTTATTTACTTATTAATCAAAGGTGCCCGAACGCCGTTCCGGATCGTTCTGGCCCACTTTAACCCCTGTATATATGTTTCCAGTAGTGATGTACTTATTTTCATGGAGAGTTACCTTGATAAAAAGGCATTCAAAGTGTTTAGGCTCAACAGTAGGAGTGACTATCTCAGATACTAAATTGGAGGAAACATATAAAGCTACACTACCACCTCTGGTGCCTCTATCGGCTCTATATAATACATCATTTGAAAATGATTTCATTATCTGAAATTTTACTTGTAAACCATGCTTCAGATAGGGTGATTATATTAGGATTATGCTGTACAACCCACGCTTGCAGAAGATCCATTTTTGGCACAAGACTGGATATTTAGATGAATGGTTTTTAATCCTTTAACCCCATCCAATTTGACAATCAGAACTCATATGAGTGCTATCATTGAACAAACATAGAAGCAAAGCAGATCCTAATAAGAAAAACAATTCAAGCAAACAAGACACATAACAGGAAAAAAACCCAAAACCGGCCCAGTACACCCTAACCCCATGGGTCAAGGGATCTCAGTGAGTAGGTCTTAACCAATCTCTATGAACAGAGACAACTCTATAATTCATTCAGAGCTCTGTCTGCAGCAGAAAAAAGAGATGAGTGTAGCTCAATTATTTTTACAGTCTATGAGCTCATCAGGTTACATACAAAAATAATCATTGAGCAAAAATATTGCTATAGGTGAGCATCCAACAGCCAATTAATGAAAAGAAAAATTCTCAAAATGAAAATAATTATGATGAATTTTCCCGGAAATGTCAACATCACCTCAGGACATAATCCACCTGATGTGTAGAGATTCTGGCAGAGTGGAAGACGGCTTCTTTGACGTTGTATTGGGGATCTGGCTAGAGACAGGAATTCGCTTCATAGGATTATTATGGTGGAGAGTTCATGGAAGTGTTTCTGGAAGACATGAATGCAGCTTCAGCAGCTTCGTGATCCCTGAAAAGCTGCTGTTTTCCATCCACAATTACACCCAATGTGCAGGGATAGCGAGAGAGTACCTCAAGTTAAGTTCCTGAAGTCTCCGTTTGACAGGATCAAAACACAGACGTCGTCTCGTTAAATCGGCGCTGAAGTCGGGATAGGCCTGTATATAGATGCGGGTCCCGTTGTAAACAGTTCCTTTTTTTCTCTGGCTAATCGAAGGATTTTCACCTTATCCCTAAAGTTATGTAACTTGATCAGGATAGGCCTAGGACTGGCTCTATCGTTCTGCTGGACAGTGGGAGTGCGATGAGTCCTCTCAATAGCCTTTGGAGAGGGGAAGTTTTCTTGCCCCAGGAGCTGTGGAATCAGCTGAGACATGAAACTATACAGTATACATCGCGGCCTTCAACTGATTCTGGAACTCTGACAAAATGTAGATTAGACGATCTGCTCCGGTTCTCCAGGTCATCCACTTTGTCCATCAGGTAGGAGTTCTCTCTTTCTAGTCATTTGACCCAAGTTGAGAGATCATTCACATTGTCCTCATTTGCTCCGACATTGAGAGACATGTTCACCCAGATAGAGATAGATAGATAGATTGCCCGACTGTAGGGGTAAATATAACTGAGTACACCAGCGCCTATCACTAACCGTCGGTTAGACGGGACGGTTAGATTTGGAGCGGGCTCACCGGATTTGGAGCGGGCTTTGGATTTGGAGCGGGCTCACCGGGCATTGGTTCCAGTGAAGACCGGGGCTCCCCCGAGACCCTTTGTTGTTCAGTTTTTGAGATTTTAACAAAAGGAACGTATGAGGAGCCTTGCCAGGGAACGTGGAGATGTACGCTGGAGTGGAAATAAAATAAGTTTCTACCAGGACTTTTTCAAAGCCACACAGGATCGCCGTCACACCTTAGTGGACTGCTAACACCTTCTTCACGCCGCACAGATCCCTTTTTCCATGGCTTACTGGCTGTGTTATATTTCACAGTACCTAGCGGGACTAAACACCGTTTTGACAACCCAAAGAAGGCCCTGGAGTGCATTAAAAACTTTCAAAACTCCTAAAAGTTTCCCCGGATAACAGTCTGCCTGTATGGTTATCAATCCACCCTTACCCCTCCCTCCAGGTGAACATTGCTGTAGGTAAGATAACTTGAGTTGCCATTTTATTTATTACTTTTTTATTTTATTTTTTCCTTTTGCTTGAATACAAGATATTGCAGGTGAACTCTCTTTGTTTTTGGTTTTATTTCACTTACCCACTACTACTACTTATTTCTGAACTGTGACGTTTAGGAGAGAGGGAGAGACTCCATGTAATTTACTACCACACAGGTTGTTCTCTAACCTTGTCTCGGACCGTTGTTTTTGGACTGCTTCATGTATTTCAGGTCTGTTAATTTAATTTTTATTTCATTGTTTCAACATGTAGACCTACTGATTGTAAAATGGTACTGCACAATGTTTATTTGATGTCATCAGCTAACAGCTAGTGTATTTGTTTGTGTAATGGAAATTATATTATACCATTCTGTTTCTCTATGCATGAAGCACTGTCTTATTTCTATGTTGTCTGCTCTCAGTACATTTCCACTGGCTTGAGACAATGGCTACTGTGTGAAGATGACCCTGGGAACTCTAGCCCGTTTATCTTTGTTTTGCACAGATGCATCCTAATCGTAGAATGTTTCAAGTATAAGAATGTGCCAGACTTCTCATGACTCAGCTGTTTCTACTACATGATTATAAGAAGGGTGGACAAAGCTCATTGCTTCGCTCTTTGTCTCACACACTCGTTGGGTGAGCATTGCGCCTTGCCTGCAAGCAATAAAGATATCAGAAGGACAACTTCTCATCTCCAAGTCTCTTTATTACAGAAAACTTCCACCACAGTTTGAATTATAGTGCATGTAATGAGATGTGACTTAGGTGTATGTGTGGTTGTAAATGTAACTGAAAATGTATTTTCTTTTTGGAATAACTAAATATGTGATTTCTTAAGAGCTGCATCGTAAGTGTTATCGACCCATGTAGCAGGGTACCCTCGGATAAGAAAATTGTCCCTCATCTCTTTAGCTTTTTCTTTAAATTCATCAGTAGAGTGACACAAACGACAAAGTCTAAAAAATTTACCCTTAGGGATACCTTTCTTTAGTTTCTTGGGATGAAAACTATCAGTTCATTGTTCAGGGTGTGAACGAAATCATTGAGTTCATTCACTGACCCTACCCAGATGCAAAAGACATCATCAATATATCGGTACCACTGGAATAAAATGTGTTCTCAGATGGATTAAATACAAAGTTCTTTTCAGAAAGGCCCACATAAATTGGCATAGTTCGGTGCATAAGGCAAACCCATACCAGTTACTTTTATTTGCAAATAAAAGTCGTTTTCAAACTTAAAATAATTGTACTTTAGAACAAATGAGGCTACAAATTGCTAAAATCCTAGATATACTCGAGTATTTCGAGCCATCACTGAACGCCACTTGACCGTCCATACAGTACTCAGTGATGACATCAAGTGCAAGCAATCAATTAAACTCCAATGAGACTACGAGCTCCTAGCAGTGACAATCGAAAGTCTGGGAAAGGCTTGCATTTTCTCTGGTCCAATTCCATCTTTAGTCATCTTTTTAGTATTGACCGATGGTTACTGAACTATTGTTGTGCGCGTGTCTACGACTGTATCAGCCACTTTGACTCTTTTTGGACTCGGAGAGACCTTTACAAAAGAGATAATCTTCATCCCAACAAAAAAGGAATCATGGTCCTTGCTATTTTCTCTCATGTACCCTGCTCAAAGCTGGACTGACTGAGCTCTAATACTAATAATAATATTTCCATTCTACTTCATGTTTCCCTGCTGCAAGCTCGTTTCTTCATGTCCCATCCTACATTAGTGATAGGCGCTGGTGCCCCCCCCCCCCACTGCTCGCACTTGCAATTTGCCTCCTATATATAAGGACACATTGGAACATACATACCTCGGATTCAGCTCTGAATGTTTTCAGTGATCCACCTTTAATGGCATTTAAGAGGAGCCCTAACTTACGTAACTTAAGTAACAGACCAAGAGTGACAAGCCCTGTTGAGTCCTATACCGAATGATTTCTATAAATCTGGTAACTGTGCCCAATGCAATAATGGCATTAAAAGTAATTATTTTCATCACCCTCTGACGGGCAAGAAGTTTCCCACTAAGGATGTGATAACATGTATTTCTACACATGTTGTTTATTTTATTCGTTGCCCTTGTGGACTTATATATGTTGGAAAAACTTCTCGTTTTGCTGAAGCAACGCATAAGTGAACACAAAAGCTCCATTTGGAGGAATTATCAGGATTACCCAGTTGCAATACACTTCAACGACTTCAGACATGATATATCTACACTCAGATTTTGTGGTATACAACAGGTTAAAATGCCCCCTAGAGGTGGCAATCTAGATTAACTGCTTTTGAAAAAGCAGCCTTTTGGATATTCACACTACAATCAAGTTCAAGTTCAAGTTTATTTATTTATATAGCCCTTTATCACAAGCATGTCTCAGAGGGCTTTACAGAGAGTGTGTCTAACTAGGTCTAACTAAACACAATCAGTGGTAAACAAAATTTTGTAGGACAGCATGATGAAAAACACAAGGTAAGTAGG
The DNA here is from genome assembly GCF_048128805.1 of Centroberyx gerrardi. NCBI lineage: Eukaryota > Metazoa > Chordata > Actinopteri > Beryciformes > Berycidae > Centroberyx > Centroberyx gerrardi. Next base: position 38,382,045 of record NC_135998.1, read on the forward strand.
AGCAGATTTAGCGAGACAAACAATCTACCTATTCTATATAGCCTAACCTACCTGGCACCCCAGCCTTAGACCCTAAATGCACACAAGGAAAAACTCCCAGGAAAAAATTTGGAAGAAACCTTGGGCGGGCTGAGGCAGATAGGGATCCCCCCCCGGGACGGCTTAGCGTGCAATAGGTGCCGGGCAAAACATTGACAGAGTCATGGGCAACAATGATGACAAGAGAAAACAGAGAGAGACAAAAGAAGGGGAGGAGCATGCGGCGGTGGGGGGGGGGCTGAGGCCAGCAGTAAAGGAGCGAGGGCAGCAGCGTCCAGGAGGGAGCAGCGGAAAGGAAGGGCAAGGCAGCACTGACGACGAAGAGCCAGGGCAGCACCCGTCACTGCCAGGTAGAACACTGACCTGGAGTCAGAGAGGAGGAGAGAGAGGAAGCCGCGTACACACACACACAACACACCCAGACACACACACACACGTAAAGAAGAAGGGGGGAAACAGCTGCAAACAGAACACACAGGGTCAGAGACACACAGGGGGCAGCAGCATCAGGGATGTGGAAGGGACCGAGGCCGGCGCTGACGACCACTGGACTGCACCGGAGTCTGAAGGGGGGAGAGAGTAAGGGGAGAAGCAGCAGCAGCAGAACACAAGACAGGCACGTTGGGTGGGAGCAGGACCAAGGCCGGCGCCAACGACCGGCGGGAGCGACACCTGTCCACTGGCAGGTGGAGCACTGGACCGGAGTCTGAGGAAGGGGAGAGAAGACAGCTGCACACAGAACACACGGAGTCAGAGCACATCGGGTGGGAGCGGCAGCAGGGATGGGACTATGGCATGCACTGGCGACCACTGCACTGCACCGGAGTCTGAGAAAGGGGGAGGAGACAGGTACACACAAAGACAACAAACACACGGAGAGAGATCCAGGTGGGAGCAGCGTTAGGGATGGGACTAAGGCCAGCACTGAAGACCATCAGGGTCAGAGGAATCTGAGAAAGGGAGGAGAAAACCAGCCGCGCACACACACACACACACACACACACACACACACACAGAGCTGTGCAGAAGCAGCACAAGACCCGGACGTATTTGGGCACAGACACGCTCATACAGACAGCAGATAGGAAGTGATTAGACACAGTGTAGCCAGAGGGCATCCCTATGCTTATGTTCCCAACGGCAAATTTCTATATAAATACTGTCTAGGCTAGGGTAAGAGAGAAGACTGTGACGAGCCCAAGCCAGCGGTGCTAAGGTAGGTCGTAAGATTGCGAGAAAAGATAGGTTTTGAGTCTAGATTTGAAGATTTCGACAGAATTAGCTTCCCTGACTGTAAGAGGTAGCTGGTTCCAGAGATAGGGAGCTCGGTAGGAGAAAGCTCTACTGCCTGCTGATTTTTTCTTGATTCTAGGGACAATAAGGTAGCCAGCGAACGGAGGGCACGAGATGGAATATAAGGGATGATGAGGTCGGATAGATATGATGGTGCAAGCCCATGTAACGATTTATAAGCTAACAGAAGCACCTTAAAGTCAGACAATCCTTGACACCGAAGGGTGTTGGCCTATTAGATGTCTTATAACTTAAACAGTTACAGTGACTTGATTATTTAAAAGTCTCAAACTTCATGGACAATAAAAGTAGGCAAGTTATTATAGCATAAGCTGGGAGACTAAATCGGGACTGCGATATCAACTGAGGGAAAACAGTAATAACTCCCAGTAAGTTTTACCCGATTTCTACATATTTTGTTACCTATTTATTTGGCAATTAGCCTAAAGATGAAAGTTTGTGTCCAGTAATCTACAAAATAGAATGTTTGTTGACTTACCAGCAACATAATTAATATAAAGGCAACTATATTCAAAAATCAGGCCCTTTATGAACAGGTCATTAATTATTCATTAGCACTATAAATGAGAACAGAATTATGAATAAAAACAAATGCAGCCTGCAGTCTCTGGTCAGGTTCCAAACCCCGCCTTGTTCCCTCCGCTCCTCCACCCTCGCAGGTCGCCTCGCCCCTCCATCGCTACGTGAGCTCAGAAGTCGCTCATCCCGGTCGCGACTCTTCTCATCCCTGGCGCCACAATGGTGGAACGAGCTCCGCCCCCTTCTGTCAGAACGGTCGAATCACTGCCCATCTTTTGGCGGAGACTAAAGACACATCTCTTCAGGTTACACCTGAGGGGTTTTCCAGAAAGCAGGATCGGCAAGTTATCCAGATCTGTTAACTCAGAATTCACGGAAATCTGTGATTTTCTGTTCCAAAAACCGAGATCAGAGTAAGTCTAGATCAGTTACTATGGCAACTGATGTTCTCAAGCTAACCTGTACTGTGGCAGGTTTACTTGAGGCTGACTTGAGTTAAACCCGACTGAGCCTGCAGCATTTAAGCATCACACGAGTCAGTTCGTTCAACTTTTCTGGAAAATGGCTTTAAACCTGTCATGGAAGATCTCGTCGACATGGAAGCTCAAATTATTCGAGAGAGGGTGACCGGCCGCAATATATTTTATGATAGCCACCTGTAGCATGTCATCGCGAGCGTTACCGTTTTAAAAGAGTCAATTTATCTGAATAGCCTTCTTCAGCCTCTCATTTCCCCCTCACCTCTGTACAAATGTTATGCATTGCCCTTCGTTTTTTTGCTACTGGAAGCTCTCTGTATAATATTGTAGATAGAGATAAGAGATAAATATTAATTATGAATGTGATAAACCTACCCTTTATATAGCTGCGTGTGTCCTGTGGGTCTAGTTGCTCTGATGAGCTCCTTCATGCCGTCAGTTATCACTGTCAGAGGGCCAGCTCCTCTGCTGCTGTGAAAGGTGCTGGGACCCTTAAGTAGTTATAAGCAAATAAAATCCTAAGAGTTTGAATTATGTTATTATACTTTTTTTTTTTTTAAAATTTGTTGCCAAGTGCATTTCATGCCGCTTGGATTACACCTAAATTAAATATATAAAAAAGTCATTAAGAGTGTACAGTTCAGGCAATAGCCTATGTTGCATCCTCCCTATAAATTAAACATTGGTTTACAGCTCTGCTCGTCGCCTCTGAATCCATCATTAATCCTATTTTCAGTCCTCGATTGAGGATGGCTTTATAAATTCAACGTGAACGCGCAGACTTCAGTCTCAACCTATCAGGAGTTGATCAAGCCCGATCACTAAAATCTGAATCAGTTGTTCTGGAACCGAAAATTCCCGCTATGCCGTGTCTCGCTCACTCAAGTCAGAATTCAGGATTTAGTTTAGGATTTCTTAAACCGTCTTTCTGGAATACCCCTCTGGACCCCTCTTGATCTAACCTATCTTCTTCCCTTTCTTTAAAAAAATAATAATAATAATAACAACGAATGCTACTTATTCCTATTAAAAGTCTTAGCTGATGAAGACTGTGATGCACAGTTGGTTTCACTACTGTTGACAGAATGCACTTATTGTAGGTGCATTTTGTAAGTCAGTAAGTCGCTTTGGACAAAAGCAAAATGACATAATGTAATATAATGATCACCAACTCCCCCTACTGATGGAAGTGCTTCTTCTTTGGTTATGTTTGCAATTTAACTCACAGATTTTATACAAAGTTTATTCATTAAAAAAAAAAGACTTTACAGTTTAACTGGTGAAGCGGAAACGAGGGCGAAGTCCAAAAACGTAATATTGCGATGCCTAAACCTCACCATATGTGTTGTTGTTTTTTTTTCTCCATCTTTTTTAAGTTTGTTTTTCCCCCTCTATTTTCCCCTCTTTTTCAGCCCATTTTCTCCTTTTCCCCCCTCTTTCCTGTCTGCTTCCTGCAGTGGGTGGAGCTTCACATGTCACCATAACAAACACACCCATCGCCTCCATTATTTATCAACACACCAGTTTATTGACAATAAAGACAAGATTAAATGTTAGATATGACATCATCAAACAAGACGGGATGTGCTTTGGACAAAAGGGGGCGAGGCTTTGGCTTGGCCCGGCCCTTTCTCTCTCTCTCTTTTTTCATCTTTCCTTGTTCTTCCTCTATGCAGACGATCTACGATCTATTATTCTCTCTCTTTCTCTCTCTGTATTGTTAATGCTCGCTCTACCCACTTAGTTGTTTTAAGGTGTTTCTGGACAATGTCGTTTTAAGGCGGTTTTGTAGTTTTTTTGTCACAGCTTGGCCTTCTTCATCAGACTCATCATCTTCTCCAGCTTGATGGCGAGCGTCATGTCGCCGCTTATCCGCAGCTTCCCCGACATGAAGGCCAGTGTGGGCTTCAGCTGGCCTGCAACAGCCCATAATATACATGGGTTAGTAACCACGGTAACAGAGTAAGACGCCGTAATGTACATCAGTTACTTGGTGGGATTCAGCCAGCCTGTGACAGCCCATAATATACACAAGTGTTAGAAAACCATGGTAACACACCAGCATCCCTTAACATACGTGTCAGTAACCATGGTGACACACCAACATCCCATAACACACAGGTCAGTAACCATGGTAACACAGCGACATCCCATAATATACATGTCAATAACCATGGTAACATCCCATAATAAACATTGGTAACCATGGCAACATCCCATAATAAAGGTCAGTAAAATCCCATTATAAACGCTGGTAACCATGGTAACGGCTTACCGGAGAACATCTTGGTGAAGTCGGCAGAGTCCATGCTCATAATGACATCAGCCTTGACAGGCGGTTGGCCCTGCCCCGCGCCACCGGATTGGCTCTTCAGGTCCAGGAACCACACGCCGCTGTGCTCACCTTATATGGACGCACGCTCATTAATATGTAAGAAGGGGAGACTGCTTTAATCCCCATAGACTCTCTTCCTGAACTAGCATGCTAACAGAATCCCCATCAACTCCCATTCTAAGTTAGCATGCTAACAGAATCCCCATACACTCCCATTCTAAACTAGCATGCTAAAAGAATCCCCATAGACTCCCATTATAAATTAACATCCAGACAGTTTCCCCATAGACTCCCATTATATTATTATTAAATTAGCACGCTAACAGAATCCCCATTGACTCCCATTCTAAACACGCTAACTAGCTCACCTGACAAGTCGAACTGGTAGATGCCCTGCGTTGCCTTGATGACATCAGCGTTGATGACACCTCGGATAACGTCAAAAGTGCTTTCAATTGGTCCGTCGGAAGGGGACGGGGCCGAGGACGACAGCGGCGGTTTGAAGGCAGGGGTCGCCCCTGGCAACGAGGAGACAAGGGAGGAGGACACAAGGAGACAAGTCAGTTCAGTGTTTTCTTTCTCTCTCTCTCTCAGCAGTGGTGTCAGCAGTCGTCATGGTTACCATGTTGCTCCATCTGCTTGACCAATCCCTCGGGCTCCTCGTCCAGGAAGAAGTCTGGCAGCAGCGGGTGACCTGCCGAGAGCCAAAAAGCCCAGCAAGTTTAGAATGGAAGTCTATGGGAATGCTACATTAGCACGCTATGCTAGTATGGAAGTCAATGGAAACACCATATAAACATTAGCATCATTAGCATGGTGTCACCTGGTTGAATAGGACTCTATGTAAACACAACATTAGCATTAGCACTGTTAGCATCCTTTTACCTGGTTGGACGGCGTAGGTGTCAAAGTTGGCGATGCCCCGCCCCCGCAGCACGTCCTCATCCACCAGGAAGTGACCGGTGAAGCCGGTTGGCTCCGTCAGGACGGCATAGGCGGCGTCCGCCATGATGTCTGCCTTCCGGCATTGGTTGCCCACTCCGGTCCCACCCAGCATGTCCATGGCTGCCGTCTGGATCGCTACGGCAACGGCAGAGAGGATGCTACTGTCAGGATGCTAATTGATAATGGGAGTCTATGGGGAAACTGTCAGGATGCTGATTTATAATGAGAGTCTATGGGGATTCTGTTAGCATGCTAGTTTAGAAGAGGAGTCTAAAGCTTGAAGCTTGTTTTATATTCTAATTGGCTTTCAGACGTGTTCTGAAGGTCGGAGGGGGCTTCTGTTTGGGGGGGTGGGGGGTGCAGTTCAGAAATGTGACTCTCCGAAACTGAAACATCAGTCCCCCCCCACCCACCCCACGTGTGTGTGTGTGTGTGTGTGTCTGTGTGTGCAGTGAGTTTACTAGCAGCAGCTGTGTGAGCGGCGGTGAGATCAGTCTCTGGTGTGAGAGAACATAACGTGACGCAGCATTACAAATCACTTCAGATCAATTTCTATATACTGACCAACTTTTGATTTTGTTGCGGTAGTGTGGTGGAGCACCACAAATAAACCCATGATATGGGAAACAAGCTGCCACCATTTTGTTTGAACAGACAATAGGAAACACATTTTCACCTCTGACCTATGACTACTTCCTGTTTACTGCCCCACCCCCTTGTTTGACGGACAGCCTGCAGCTCCTCCTACATATAATGTTCTAAAACACCATGAGGGTTCAGGGCTCAGAAGTTTGTTTCCGTTCTCAGAAGCAGGTTCATGGCTAGAAGGTGTCTGCATTTTGTTAAGGAGACGTGTCTCTAAAGAGTTGTCTGTCTCTCTTTAGAGGAGACGTGTCTCTGGAGAGAGTTGTCTGTCTCTCTGTAGTAGAAGAGGCGTGTCTCTGGAGAGTTGGTCTGTCTCTCTTTAGAGGAGACGTGTCTCTGAAGAGTTGTCTGTCTCTCTTTAGAGGAGACGTGTCTCTGGAGAGAGTTGTCTGTCTCTCTGTAGTAGAAGAGATGTGTCTCTGGAGAGAGTTGTCTGTCTCTCTGTAGTAGAAGAGACACGTCTCTGGAGAGTTGTCTGTCTCTCTTTAGGGGAGACGTGTCTCTGGAGAGAGTTGTCTGTCTCTCTGTAGTAGAGCAGGTAGCTGTCTGACGATGTCTCTGTAGGCGATCGTATAGATTATTATAATAAAAAGCATAGAGGCTTCCATCAAATTATAATAAGTATATAAAAGAATTCCATTCAAACATACAGAGGCAGGCTACGTTATAAAATCTTTAATTTTATCAATTTAACACTCATGGGTTAACAACTGTATAGTGATATGTACAGTTCATTACAGGATTCATCGATGTGAAGCATCCTGTAATAGCATAGAGCAATAATGTTAAGTTACGTTACGTTGTCCTCTGTCTTTGACCCATCCTAACTACTTAGGAGCAGTGGGCAGCCACAATGCAGTGCCCCGGGACCAACTCCAATTCTGAGGCCAGTGCCTTGGTTAAGTAGCCTGGTAAGACCATCCTGATCACATGACCTCACATTCTGTTTCGCTCCTCAGATCAGTCTGGACTTCTAGCCGCCCACATTGATTTCCTGAAATTACAATGTAACCGGGCCAATCAGGGACTGCGTCGTAGTTGATGACGTAACCGGGCCAATCAGGGACTGCGTTGTAGTTGATGACGTGAAATACAGGCCGCCGCTGGCAAAACAGTAACGGCGTCTCCCGAAGCAACGAGCGGTAACGTTAACGTTAGTAGAGTAAACACAGCCATAAGTGCAGTTATTGCAGAAATAGACTCAATAACAACAATTAAACAAGAACAAGAGTATGCACTAGTGGAGTTTCTTGGCGGAAAAGACGTTTTCGCCGTTCTTCCGTGTGGATTTGAATTTGGATTCGCTGATTGGCTGAAGGAGTTTGTCTGTCAAGGCAAGTACTCCCGCCCACTGAAATCGATGTGGGCGGCTGGAAGTCCAGACTGATCCGTGGAGCAAAACAGAATGTGAGGTCACGTGATGAGGATGGTCTTACCAGGCTATTGGTTAAGGGCAATGGCAGGAGTATCTGATACCTAACATCCGTAACATGCGTGTCTTTTGAGTGTAGAATTATCTTTGTGCTGTTACAATATAAACAGAATGGTAAACAGCTGGCCCCCCACCCTCCATGCTGTCTTCGCCACTATCAAATTGTTTGTCCCCATAAGACCCCACCATCCCCCCTGAAATTTTTGTACAAATCGACTACTGATGATTAGTAATGATTTCTGTACATTAAGAGTGATGACATCAGCATCATCAAATCATTTTAAAGGCATGATTTTACGTGGGTAACGGGAAAGTACTCTAACGCGTTACTTTTAATAAAGACTAACTTAGTAACGTAACTAGTTACTATTTAGGGCAAGTAACGAAGTAAAGTAACTAGTTAGTTTCAAAAGTAACTTTCCCCAACACTGATTTACACTTGAGCAGACAGCTATCTGATCTGCTCAAGACGCATGAAGTGGCTCAGTGTAAATGGGGTAAGAGAGATGCTGGAAATGAACGTATACAAATGGATTGAGAGTGTTTTTGGTACATGACACCACACAAACAGTTTTTTAATGGACCTCAAGATATAAAATAAAACACTGGGTTAGCATGCTAGTTTAGAATGGGAGTCTATGAGGATTCTGTTAGCATGATAGTTTAAAACCAGTTTCCACGCATATTACGCTACTTACCCACTTTCCAATTTTTTTTGTTTTAATGTGATTCTGTTAGCATGCTAGCTTAAAGCACACCCACCTGTCTTGGGCCAGAGTGCGTTTACGGCGATCTGACCTCTGAACTCCTCGGCCATGCCCAGCACGCACATGGACATGCCGTATTTTGCCATGGTGTATGCTGGAAAGGAGGGAAAACAGAAAAATGGCAGTTAGCATAGTAGCGTCTAGTGGAAAATACAGGATAACGGGTAGTAATACAAAAAACAACAAAAAACAAAAAATATAGCCGCAAGCGGCAATAATCGGGTTCTAAGCAGATTGCGAAAAATCACAAAATTTTACATTTTTAGAGCAGAAGACCAGATGCAGATGACTTGAGAGATTAAAATGATGAAAGAATTTTGACTCTAGGCCAAACCGTTTGAGATAATTGCGAAAACGTAAACTTGATTATTAGAGCGTCACCTTGAGGTCAATGAGTGTCATTATATGTGCCTGAGTAGTGGGTGGAGTTTGCAACCCACCTGCCAATTTTTCTAGGTCTTACGGTTTTTGCTGCACAAACACTTTTAGCAGAGAAAAATAAAAATAAAAATAAATTTTCACTGGGTCACAATAGGCATCCTTCGACTTAATATGACCTCAACAAGCACTTGAAAACATACCACATGCATGCATTGCACTACTGGGAAGACATGGTTTCCACACACCTTCTCACAAGTTGAGGCAATGACATCACGTGCAAAACTGGGGTATTTTTGTCTATTTAAACTTAAAATGCTTACAACAGTCACAATATTAGTGATAAAATTCTGAAAAAAAAAATCACACATCATTCTGCTGGTTTCGGGTGTATTGTCAAATATTTTGGTGAAGTTTGATCAAACAGAAAATGATGTGCATACAGTACTAATTACAGTAAGATACTGAATATCACTGCGGACTCACAGTTTGACCGATCTGAACACCATTTGAAACACTTGATATCTACCATCTAGAGAATGTCTGTGACAATTTTGGTAGCATATGAATGAAGACTTGTGGAGATATAGATAGATAGAAATATATAGAGTGACAGACTTCTGAATTGACCATAGGTTGCAGTGAGGCAAACTTTTGTCACAATTCAGTGGATGTGCTGAAAACATTTCAGCTCTGTAGGACGTTCGGGTGATTTATTTAGATTTTTTGAATTTTGGAATGTGAAATGTCTAGAAATTTAGATTTGTTATAATAAGCCACGCCCACTTTAATCAATCATTACCAAATTTTATGCATCGACTGAGTCATGACCCTAGATCGTGCAAACCGAAGTTCGTACAAATCCATGTAGCCGATTACGAGATATAAACTTTTTGCATTTATAGCGCCCACTAGTGATGGAACTCCAAATGCTTTTGTGGGCATGCTAAAGCAACACTTCTCAACAAGTGTTACAAATTTTAGCTTGATTAGATGAATGGTCAAGGACTTATGGCCAATTTCGTGTTAGGGCATGTTTTGTTAAAAGTTTATTGGTTGATAAAAGCCAACCTATTGGGGCAATCAATTATGCAAATAGAAGTTTGAAAGAGGACGATCCCAAGATGCTCCACACCAAGTTTCGTGTGAATCAGATAAACGGCCTAGGAGGAGTAGCGAAAAAACACGTTCAGACAAAATTCAAAATGGCAGAAAATCTAGTCAGACGAAAATGGGCGTGGCCTATATGAATAGATGCGGAATACACTGGAAAAGGAATTTTGATTCTACGACCTACGGATCAGAAGTTATAGGCCAAAACGTAAAGTTGCTTGTTATAGCGCCACCATGTGGCTAATTGACGTGGATTTCGTAACCTGAGTAGCGGCTGAGATTTTGGACCTATCTGCCAAGTTTGGTCGTTTTTGGTCTTACGGTTTCTGAGATCCAGATACTTCTAGGGCAGAAGAAGAAGAAACGGCGGCGGAAGAATAATAATCCTTACAAAAACAATAGGGTTCCAGCACCAGCGGTGCTTGGACCCCTAAAAAAAAAAAACATGGAACACAAAGAATGCGGAAAAAAAATATAAGAAAAAATGAAGAAATAATCAAGACAAAATAGAATAGGAAAACAAGAAAAAAAACAGTGAGAACATGAAAAATAACCAAGAAAAAGATGGAAAAAAAAAAATCAATAAAATACAGAGAAAAATAAATTATATATATTTTTATTAATTCATAACATGTTAGGTTAGCGCGACTCACTATAGTATGGAATAAAAAAAAAAAAAAAAAAAAAGGAAAATGGAAGAAATGGAAGAACACAGAAAAAAAATTGAAAAACATAAAAGAAAAGATAGATTACGGAAAAAAATCCCTGAAACATTTCATTTAGAAAAAGAAGAATGGGGAAAAAATTGAAACAGAAGCCGGATGCTTCCTGGTTACCGTGCAGTTACGGCGGTTACCATGGTTACCTGTGTGGTTCTTGAACCAGACTGGATTCAGGTTGAGGGGGGGCGACAGGTTGAGTATGTGAGGCCGCCGGCTCTTCAGCAGGTGAGGGATGCACAGCTTCGACCTATCAGGAGGAGGATCGTTAGTGGTCGGCTCATTAGCTACGCAGGCGTTAATGATATGTTAATGAGTGTTTACGTTAGGTAGGTTCCTCGCAGGTTGATCCCCAGCATCAGGTCCACTTTCTTCATGGGCGTGTCCAAAGTTCCGGTCAGCTGGATGGCACTGGCATTGTTAATCAAGATGTCAATACCTGTCAATCAAATGTTGATGTCATAATGGGGAAGAGTAAATAAAAAAAGGAGGGGAAAGTCTGTTTTTCCCACTTTTTTCCTATCAATTTCTGTTGTTTTTCTATTGTTTCTTTCTTTCTTTCTTTCTTTCTTTCTTTCTGGTCAGCTGGATGTCGACGCCTGTCAAACAGAGGGACTTGATGATGTCATCAAGCGGAAACATTTTTTTTTTTAAAAAGGAGGGAAATTTCTTGGGGGGGTGTGTGTTTGTTTTTCTGTTCTTTTGTTATAATAATTTTTTTGTTTTTCCGTCTTTGATTTTTTTTCTTTATTTACATTTTTCTTTTCCTGTCATAAGACAAAAAAAGACAAAATATTTTTTCTTTTCCATTTTTTCTCTTTTTTCATTTTGTGTTATTTTTATGTCTTTTTTCCTTTTTATATTTTTGCTTTCTTTTGTTATTTTTGGTCATTTAAAAAATATTTTTTGTCACATTTATCGGTCATTTCTTTCCGCTCAGCTACATGGCCTGGCATTGTTTACTAAGATGTCGAGACCTGTCAAACAGAGGAAGTGATGTCATCAGATGTGAAAAAAGAGGAAAATTTCTTTTTTTTCACTATTTTCCTCTTTTCTGTCTTTTTTCTGTCAAATTTCTGTTTGTTTTTTTTCACTTTTTTCCTTCTTTCTATCATTTTTCTATCATTTCTGTCACCAGGATGTCTATGCTTGTCAATCAAACAGAGGAAGTGATGTCATCAGGCGGGGAAATTTTCCTGGCATTTTTTCTTTTTCTTTGTTCACCAGTATGTCAATACGTTTTTTTTTAACTTTTGTCATTTTCCCTTGAAGATTTTTTTGCCTGTCATTTTTTCCTGTTTTTATTTTTTACCCCTTTTGTAATTTTAATGTGAAAAAAAAAGTTTTCCATCATTTTTTTCTTCTTTCATTTTTTATTATAATGTTATTATTGTATTTATATATTTTTAAATATTAAAATAATTAACGTAACAAAATAAAATAAAAAAATATTAAAGGTGCTATGTGCAGCATTTTTAAACCCTCAATAAATAATTCACAAATGAATAATGCTTCCTTGGTATAATTACCGTAAACAAATGAGACCATGGAGGAGACAATTGGTTGCCTCTATCTCAGTGGTATTGTTAATACTAGTGTTTCTTAAAAATTACGACTACATTTCCCATAAACCCTGTTGCTTCCTTTCCCCCCTCTCCCTCCCTAGTGTCTTTATCTTTACTGAAGAGGATAAACATGTTGGAAGCTGATTTTTCCATTGGCCTTTCACTCCTTCCACCATCTGCTATTGAATTAACTCTGAAAGCTTTTGCTCTGGAAGAACTGCACCCTCTTTCTGTTTTGTGCCATAAAGCAAAACAGCAGATTTCGCTCCAAGTCCGACCTAATGCCTCACAATGGAAAATGCAGTGTAGAGTCAGGTAGAGGCTGTCAAACGAGATGGTCTCGTTTGTTTATGGTTATTATACTAAAATGTAAAAATGTATTATTTATTGATGTTACAATGTTACATGTAGCACCTTTAATATACAAGAAAAATAAAATGACATAAAACATAGGATTTTTTTCTTTTCTATCACTTTGTATTTTTCTCCAACTGTCATTTTTTACATTGTTGTCTCATTTTTAAACATTTTTTTCTGTTTTTGTTTCTTTTTGCATTTTAAAGCTCCTATGTGTAGAATTTGTATCTGATTCTATCATCCTCCAATTAATTTTGCTACCATAAAAGTTTGTCAGTAGAAAAATGAGACCATCGTGGAGAAAAGGGGTGTAGTCTCTGTGTTGCTTTGTCTGTCCATTCTCTGAGTCCGCAGGTACGAACTGGTGCCAAGTGCATACTGACTTACGACAGAAAGCCAAACCAGGAAGAAAACAGATGCAGTTTGAATGCAGACTAGTTGCTTAGATTGAACAGCGTGAAGCTAATCAATATGGCATATAGTGGTAACATGGAAGACAGGACTGTAACTGCTGGACCCTCTGCAACAAAACAAAATAAGAAGCCTATAACAGAAGAGGCTGAAACAGCTAAGACGGAGAGGGACGGGAGTGCGAGACCCGGAGCTCCAGGTAGCCCCGTGGATTGATTGGCTTGAAGTTCCCCTTTACCGGCCCCCCGCAACACGGGAGACCGGAGACCGGAGACTCCGGTCACCAAACCCCGGGAGCCCAACGGACCCATCGCACCCAGCACAATCCATCAATCCATCGTGCCCAGCAGGATGGGTCGGTTGCATTTTTCATTTTTTTGATCATTGAAAAAGTTTTTTGGCTTTATAATTTGCTAATTTTTGTCTCTTTCCATTTTTTTTACCCTAACCCTCTTTTTTTTTTATCATTCTGTCATTTATTTCCTGTTTCTGTCATTTTTGTCTTTTTTTGTCATTTCCTGTCATTTTTTTCTCTTTCTGCCATTTTCTGGTCATTTCCTGTCATCAACCAATCAGGCACAAGCGTGTCTAGTCACAGCTACTTCCTGTGTATTCCTACTGATTTCCTGTTTACCTCCGAAGGTTTGGACGGCTTTGTGGACGGCGTCGCTGATCTGCCGCTCGTCTCGGATGTCAACGACGCAGGCGAGCGCTCTGCCACCCGCCGCCTCAACTGTCAGGAAAACAAACAAAACAGAAGAGTTAGCATGAAGAGCAGGTTAGCTCAGTATTGTGTGCAAAAAAAAACAAGAACAGAGAAAAATATATAAAAACAGAAAAGATACAATACAAAAAAATATATGAAACAAAATAAAAGTAAAGAAGTAGAGTATGGAAAAAAACAATAACAAAAAAACAAAAAACGGAAAAACTAGAGGAAAAATATGGAGAAAAAACAAGAAAACAGTAAAAATATAAGAAAATGGAGAGGAAAAAAGATAAAAGAAAAGAAAAATATGGAAAAAAAATAGAACAAAGATGAAAAAAATTGAGGAAAAATAAAGACAAATAACCCCCCCCAAAAAAAATCGAGGAAGAAAACAAGAACACAAGTACACACACATACATTACACACACATAACACCATGAAAAACAAGGTTAAAACAGTGAAAAAACAGTGAAAAAACCTGCTATTTTATCATTTGCATGTTAGCATGGTTAATATATTCCTGTTTCAGTTCCAGTTTCGCATTTTCCATTAGTTCCTTTATGTAAAACATGTTAGCTAAAAATGGTTCAACAGTTTGTAGATATTAGTTAGCTTAGCATAGGTCAGCTTACTTTTATTGTTAGCATCTTAGCTTATATCAACAGTTACTGTGTTGTTAGTAGGGTTGCACGCTATACCGGTACCAACGGTGTACCGCGGTGCCAAAACGTCACGATGCCTACTATACCATATGCTTTATACAATGCTACTACTGTGGAATACGTTACCAGCAGGACAATGTTTTACCTCTGTTCCCAAATTCACTGGTTTCTGCAGTCACAATATTATATTGCTGTTAGCGCACCCTCTTGTGGAAGCAACTAGTAGCGTTGTGACGTGTGTGTGTGTGTGTGTGTGTGTGTGTGTGTGCACGAGCCATTCTTGTTCTCATCAGCATCGTCATCATGGCAGAAGCGTCCCATAGCCTTAGCTCCGCACCATCAACTTTAATATTACTTAAGATGCCTAATGCTAAAAGTTTGATCTGGAACTACTTCGGCTTTTTACCGAATGAGGAAGGCAAAGCTGTAGATGGGCAGCCGATGTGCAGGCGTTGCAATAATTGCATACAGGCAAAAGGAGGCAACACATCTAATCTGCTGAAGCATCTCCAATGTCATCACCCAGACCTCTCACTGGAATTGCAAAGAGCTAATGAGGTTAGCTAGCAGTTTTCTTGCCATTAAAAATGAATGAATAAACTTCTTAAAACGTGTGCTGTTGCTAGCTAACATTAGCTAGCTAACGGAGTGCCTGTCATCAGCTATAAGGAAATGCTTGCTAGCGTTAATGTTGTATGTCGGGTTACCGTAACGTTAGTCACTGAGCTGCTGTCGGCTCCTTGTTATCGTTAGGTTGCATTGAGTTACATTATGATGTGTTCAAGCTCTATTCAGTAAAAATGAGTATTGGGCGAAGGTAAATTATAACGTTATCATGATGTGTTCAAATGTAATCTTGTAAAATTTAGTTTTTGGCGAGAAACTTGAATAAATACAGTTGTTTGAAGGAGAAATTGTTTGATGTTTTCACAGTAAAATAAAAAAATAGATATTAGAGAGGGAATTATGACCTGTTTAATTTCCTAACACTAGTTCTAAGCAGCTTATAATACATAATTAAAACTACTAATGCCAGGATTTTTTTTTAATCAAAGCAAATATTTAAATAAAAATACAATCATTTATTTCCTAATCATTTGAATTGTGTGTTTTTATGCACATAACCACTATAGATGACAATAACAAAGTAAAAGGATAACATTTAGAATTTTGGACGGTTTACACTGACTTCGGGACAGCTGAAATAGATTTCTCCGCAGTATCGCTATACTACCCGGTATCGTGATACTTTGGCTGGTATAGTATCGCAGGGTAAAATATTGGTATCATGACAACCCTAGTTGTTTGCATGTTAGCTTAGCATAAATGTTGAACCATGCTAAACTAACACTCACTGTAATATACCAACTATTGACCAATGCTGTGCTAACATGCTAACAGTGACAAAGGGACTGTTGAACCATGCTAAGATAACATGATGACTAACAATGACTATGTTAGCATTAGCAATGGTGTAAGGACAACTTCCTTGGAAAAACCAAGGAACTTTCCATCAGCCCCCCATGGACAGTCAGACCCCCACCCCTCCACCACTGTTTCTGCTCACTCCTCTGTCACTAATAAGAACATCCTCCTCAAAACATCTCACGCAGCCTCAATTATAATCGGCCTGCCAAGACCCAACATCACAGAACACACACAAAAGCAGATAGACACAAAGCCACCACAATAATCTCAAATCCAGTCCATCCACTTCACCACCGCTCTGTGCTCACCTCCAACGACCTCTAACTGTGAGCCTGATGTGTTGGATGTTTATGCTGTAAATGTATGTTTTTTGTGTTGGTGTATCTGTGTTTCACCTGTACTGGCTGTGGAAACAAATTTACTCTTTGAGGACAGTAAACATCTATTCTATTAGCAGGGTTCAACTTTTACTGTTATTTTTAACATATTAGCTTAGCATAGATCAACAGTTACTGTGTCATTAGCATGGTAAACTCGCCATGATCATTAACAGTTTGCGTTGTTAGCATGCAGGGTATCTGCAGGTATCAGCAAATTGAATATAATGCTTTTTAAGACCTTTTTAATGCCCCTCCGAGCCGTACCTGGTCACATCATTAAGGTTATACAAAAGCGGTATGTGAAAGCAAAACCAAGCACAGTCATGATGGGTCAGAAGAACTCCACCACTTTAGTGTTTTAACAATGGCAGGGCCACTGTAGTGATGAAAAAGAATGGAGTGGGAACAAATCACTAGTATGATGCCCATAGCGCAGCTTAAATAAGATCTTACAGACTGCACAGTAGGCTTCTCGCTCATTTATGTCAACAACACACAACCATGCCTGAAAATCTTTCTCTTCCAGCTATTGTTGTGAAAATTTCCATTTTCCCATCTCTGGATTAGCTAGCTATCTCCTGTGTGTCTGTATGTCTGCACTAGGGATGTCAGTTTCGGTTAATTTTGCTTTTGATAGGATGCAAATTAACCTATAGACCGACATGCGTAACCGGTCAAAAATATTCTCGGTGGTTAACCGATTAACGGTTAACCATTGACATCCCTGGTCTGCACTGACTTTCCCACTCATTTATCACACTCATTTCACTCTAAAGTTCCCAAGCAGCCAGTAACGATTAGGGCTGAACAATTAATCAAAATTTTATCGAAATCGCAATATGGCCTACTGCAATTTTCAAATCGCAGGAGGCACAATATTTGTTAAAAGGCAAAATGTGTGTCAAAATACCATTTTAAATTAAATATTGTCGTGCTGCAGAGATGTCCTGCCTACACATCATATTCTACAGACTTAAGAAAACATCTTTGTTTGGTACAGATCCCCGCAAAAATCACACCATAATCATTTTAATACGTTTTTCAATGAAAATGAGAATAATGATATAAAAATTATCATTCCCTCTAATATCACAAATCATATCGCAATTGCAATATCAGTCAAAATAATCGCAATTAGATATTTTTTCAAAATCTTTCAGCCCTAGTAACGATGCATCAATTTTGTTCTGGCCTGAATCCGTCTGTCAGAATTATAAGGTTCCACGGTTCGCCAACACAGACACACGCCAATTACTGGCTCTAATAAATCACAATTAATATACAGATGTTTTTTAGAAATTCAAACAAGTAATTAGGTTAAGGGATCAGTAACATGGGCCCTTTAGTAATATCTAACGACAGCCACAGGAACTACACATCGGCAGACGTGTGTCCCAAGGAGGTTCTCCTCCACCAGTCACACAGCCCCAGCTCCACCCAACCTCTCACCCCCCCCTCCCCCTGAGCTACGGTGGTCTGAGACTGACAAAGTATGAACTGGTGTTTTCACAACAGACACCGCCTAGGCAAGTAGTGTTACAGGTCAGGATGTCACGTGAAGAGGAAACATATCCCATTGCAAACTGTTATAAATGTTTAAAACATCCCAGAGTTACAGAACTATCATGAAGTCAAGTAACAGATGGAATCAACAGCTAGTGATGCTCTGTTATCAGCTAACAGGTCTAGCAGCTCCAGCTGTAGCTAACGCTAACCAACTATACCCTTTGGCCGTTTACTAGCAACATGTTGTTTGTTATCATATTGCTTGACAGATATTTATTTATGCGCCGTGAAGTCATTCAGTATCCCTGATTTTTTTTTTTTAATCAAATGTGTTTCTGCCGAGACGCATCTTCATGATCGAAATGACAATTAGCGACATGTGGTCATGGAAAAAGCGTCATCACCTCCGCGCTTTCAGAAAGAAATACAGGGGAAACACTGGAGCTAACGTTTGCTATGGTGCGTGTGTGGCTAACTTTAGCTACATCACTGCTTACCTGTCCAATAAATGTAAGGCCAACTCGGCATCGCTCTTGTTTTCAGAGTCCTGCTCCTCCACCTTTGCAGCAATATTCACTCTGGTTTTGGAGCAGCTTTCTTACCGCGGGCTGTCAGGCTTTTTAAGCTTACTGCAGTTCGCTTTGTGGTTGCACAAATGAAACTGAAAGAAGTCCCGAATTCAAGAGGGGCGCGGATCATGTCCACCAAAACAGAGAGTACGGGCCAGACTGCTTGTTTAGGTAACATTGAGGTAACAGTGGAGGGCCTGCTGTTGATCAACAACACTTGCAAACCCCCGCTGATTATGCTTATTTTGTGGTAACAAGCCAGTAAAATATTACTGATTATTGCTAAAATGATAAAGAAAATATTTCTTTATCATTTTTAATGCCATTTAAGGCCTTAATTTTTGCAAAATTGATTTAATGCTTTTTCAGACTTTTTAATGACCCGCGGATACCCTGGCATGGTAAACAGTTAGCATGTTAGCATGGTACTCACTCTCCTGGGCAGCGGTGTAGATCGTTCCTGGCAGTTTGGGGTGCGGTTCAGCCGTCTTGGCAGCGACGACAACGTTGGCTCCGTCCGCCGCCGCCTTCAGAGCGATGGCCTTCCCGATGCCACGGCTTGCACCGGTGATGAAGAGCGTGCAGCCGGCTAGCTTCCTGCAACTCACATACACACATATGGTTAGGTAGCCCCAAAGGGACGCTAGATGGCTATGCTATTACCTTCCATCGAGGAAATAAGTGTTTTTAGTAATGCTTTTAAGTGCTATCCTCTGGGATTTGGTGTCATGATACTCTTTTGAGTTGTTGTGCTTTTAAATTCCTAATAAAATAAAATCAAATTACTAGCGTCCGAAAGATAAGTATCAAACTCACCATTAACAAGAAATTCATTTAGCGACGCCTTCCAAATGCCTGCTCCTTGATGGCTCAAACTTACATTGAGTGTCCTTGGGCTTAGTATCATGTACACGCCACCATAAAAGTTTCAACAAAGGCTTCCGTTTTCACAAAGTGCAGCTTTTTGGAGCTGGGAGCTAACGTGGGTATCTATGCCAGTGTAGCAACATACTGTATATTGATTCAATAATTAACAGTATCTTATTTACACGCGCTATTGATTTATTCTGTCAAAATAGGACAAACTCCGTCCATACAGCCTAGCGACATCAATTCATAGAAAAACATAAAGCTCGTTGATTGAACAATTGGAGCTTAAGCCTCTCTTCCTGTCTTTCTCAAAAAACAGACACACACTTCTCATTCATAATTTCCCTTTGAAGAATAATATACTACGGTATTTTACTGCAATCAGCTGAATTTAATGTAGGCCAATAAATATTTTAACTATGCAAGCAATGCCGGCACACATGGAGGGCAGGAATAGTTAAAACCATATTTGTTTTCTTAAAATAATTAGCCTCTTATTTATGTCACAAGCCTCAACATCTTATTATGTATAATATTTATCATGTTATATACACTATTCTGTTGTGTGCTATTACAGTAGATGGTTACACCTAACTCCTACATATATTATACTTTGCTGCTACTTTACTCACTATCATTTAACTTTTAGACTGTACTGCACTATTGGCTTAAGTTTATGTATATTGCTTGACTTTTGAATTTTTGAACGTAAGCACGGTGTTATTTTGTATTTTTTGCGTGCATTTCCTGTCGAATCGCCCCCACCGGAAGTGTCTACACGATTTTATTTTGTATTTTTTGCGTCACTAGGTCCAGAGAGGTGGAGCTGGACATTGGCTCTGCAGTGAGCAGCCTCTCCAAAAAGCTGCACTTTGTGAAAATGGAAGACTTAATTGAAACTTTTATGGAGGCGTGTACATGATACTAAGCTTAAACTTTGAGGCTAATGGTTAGGTAGTATGCTAACAAACAAAAAACACAGGAAATCCTACTCAAAAACTAGCATGCTAACAAAACTCCCATAGACTCCCATTCTAAACTTAACATGCTAACAAAACCCCCATAGACTCCCATTCTAAACTTGCATGCTAACAAAACTCCCATAGACTCTCATTCTAAACGGGCATGCTAACAAAACTCCCATAGACTCTCATTATAAACTAGCAGGCTAAAGGTCGTGATGTTAACTGGGTTAAAGTTGACGCCACTATAAAGCTAGCCAAAAGAAACACACTTCCGGTTACGGCTTACAAAATATAAGTCCTTCATTTACATAATAGAACCATTTATTTTTTGAAAGGCTACAAACTATGCGCTTTTATTTTGAAAGCAAGTGGTCTGATTCTAGCTAATTGCGGCTAGCTTCACGATAACTAGCTTCACGATAAAGTTCGCAGCGTGTTTTTAACTTTACCCAGAATATTTCAGAAACACTTTATATACGCAACATTCCCGCCAAATGTCACCGACATAAAAGTAAATCAAGTTCACGAGCCGTGTTAACCCGGTTAGCCGGCCACAGCAGCTAAATTAAGCAGTTAGCAGTTACCAAACTCCATGCAAAAAATCTGACACTTTTCAGGTTCTTTACTTCTTGGGACATTCCGCAATCAAAACTGCGACTTTTTCTGAACCAATCGGATCCGCTCTTTAATTCGGCTCCCATACAATCCATATAGCATTATATTAACAATCCACATAACATTATATTAACAATCCACACAACATTATATTAACAATCTACACAGCATTATATTAACAATCAACATAGCATTATATTAACAATCAACGTAGCAATGCGCATTTCCCTAAAATCGTAACTTCTTCCGAACCGTTTCCACGTTTGGCCTAGACGTTTGCCCCGATTAGCCGGCTACAGCAGCTAAAAGAAGGCAGCAGCTAATAAGAGTCCAAGGTCGCTTCCACCAAACTCCAATAGGGTTCTTTGCTTCTTTGGCAAACAGGCAGACGTTCGGGAGTCGAACCTGCGACTTTTCCTGAACTAGTCGGAGCCGCTCTTCAATTCGGCTCACATGTCCTCCACATATCAATACGCATTTCGCTAAGATCCGAACTTTTATTCGAACCGGTTCTACGTTTGGGCTGGACGTTTGCCATGCAGCCAGGCAGGAGAAAACATACCG
This sequence comes from Centroberyx gerrardi, assembly GCF_048128805.1. NCBI lineage: Eukaryota > Metazoa > Chordata > Actinopteri > Beryciformes > Berycidae > Centroberyx > Centroberyx gerrardi. The sequence goes on from NC_135998.1 coordinate 38,403,331, forward strand.
ATTTGTGAACGGACTTCGGTCGATCAACGAGCTAAATTTGCACGAAACAACGTCCACTCACCCTGTATTCTGCAACATTTTCCCACCCTTCTCTTCTTCGTCTCCCGTTGTTGTTGTAGTTGACTCGAGCTCGAGCGGCTGTTCCGCGCCGTTACAACCGTTTTTTCGGTGGAAAACGAAGATTTACGTTGCAAATGTGGAAAAAATGCAAATAGTGTTGGAGAATGACACCGCCTCCTCCTCCTCGCGCACTTTAACCCAGTTCAAGCGTCTCGAGGCGACCGGAACTGAGAGACTAGCTACTCTAAACGACTTCCGGTTGTTTCTGCCAAACATTCGAGCAGATGGAGATGTCAAGCGTGCAAAACATAAAATAAGTTAACGTAAAATAATATAAAATAACACGAATAATAAAAATGTAATTAAATAAAATCACAAATAAAAATAAAATAATGTAAACATACTATAAATAAAACAAACTGAAAAAATAAAATGAAAACAAAATTCAATTTCAATCAATTCATTTTTTTTGTTAAATTCATTACATTAAAATGCACATTTCTATTCATTATAATAATGAATCGTCGTTGTAATAATTTAAATTAGATTACATATATGTATATATTATATTATAATTACTCTCATTTACTGACAAATATTCAAAATAAATTTCTCATTGACATGAATTCTGCCTTTTCGCTCATTTTAAATTAATAAAAAAAGTTAATACATTTTATTAATTTTTAAATCAATTACTTTGGATTTTAATAAGAAATTATCGTTCTAATTTATGACACAAATGAATTGAAATGTATTCAATTTTATATTTAGAAAATGCAATATTTAATGTTACATTTTTGATTGATGTAAAATTGATGTAATAGTGTTTGAATTAATGTTTTAAGTATTATCAAAATAATTAAAATAATTCTTCTATTTTGGAAGTTTTGAAGATTTTGTTAATATGTCCTTAATTTCTCATGACAAAAACATGAATTATCCATTAATAACACAGCTTTACAGGTTATATACAGCTGGTTTACATGTTGTAATGAGTTATTAATGAGCTATTAATGGAAAGTTCCTGTCTCCCTGAACTCCAAGTCAGTCTCAAGTCTAAATGTAGAACAGCAAGTCAAGTCAGAACAAATCAAGAGTCCAGTTTTAATAGGATAAACACTTGGTAAGAGCATCATGAGTTTGATTTCTATAATCAGTTTCAACTTCAATAAATTCAATCATTCCATACAAATTCAGAAAACAGAATTTTCCATTTATTTGGTATAATTGGGCATAATTAATGAGCTTTCATTCAAGATTCATTTGGAATAATTAATGAGTATAATTAATGAGATGTCATAGTTCCACTTGGCATAAATTAGTAATATTAATGAGCTGTCAATCAAAATTCATTTGGCATAATTGAGTGTAATTAATGGGTATAATTACGGGGCTGAATTAAAGAGTTTTATTTGGTACAATTAATGAGCTGTCAGTTAAAAATTCATTTAATATAATTCATGTGGTGGAATTTGTTATGATAATGAGATGATAAAATATTCCGTAACATGCCTTCTGCCTACTTTCTGACATCCAATGGCTGTGCTCCTTTTTATCCCTGCCCACTCAACTTCCCTCCCGGCCAATCAGGGAACATGACATGTATGCAAATAACCTCATTAATATGTAATAAAACATTAAAAAAAACAGACACATTTTATTTTGATATAATAAAACTTTATTGTTTCCTGCGATGACGTCACAGACCCCAGCTGTGATTGGTCGGTGTTTTTACAACAAAAACAAAACAAAAACGACAGAAACGTATTGGACGATGGCGAGTATGTCCGACTGCGTTCTCTCCGATTTTTTTTGGATTTTTTTTTTTGCGTTAGCATCAAGCTAAAAACAAAAGGAAAAACAGCTAGCATCAGCGTGCGCCGGGTTTGAGCGGAGAAAACGACGATGTCATCAACCAAAACTCGTTCATTTACAAAAAAACAAAAGCTGACGAAAACGTTGACACTTCTGTATTTACATTTGAGACGCTAACAACAACAACAATATTATGGATTTACAATGTTAGAAAAATCGTCAACACACAGTCTCCAGTGATTTGACTCAAAAAGGGCGGGGCTTGTTGGCGGGAATCGGCGGCCATTTTAGAATCAATTTTTGTCTTCCCGTTAGAGTTGTTACATGTTTTTTTTCATTGGAATGAATGAGCGGAAAATGCTAAAGATGATGCTAACGACTGTAAAGCTAATAACACTAAAGGAAAGACAGAGATTGGATTCAAAATGTCACATTCAAAAATTAAAGTAAAAAAAAAAATTAGGAAGTAATTAACCAAAATTTAAATGAAAATGACAATACAAAAAAATAAAAGAATAAAAAAAATAATAAAAGTACAAAAATGTTTAAAAAAAACTGCAAAAAAAAGAAATTAAAAAAGGAGCTTAACCCTAACCCTTAGAATTCAAAAAGTAAAAGGGGAAAATTAAAAAAATCTAAATCAAAATACAAAATCATTAATAAAAAAACTCAAAGTAAAATAAAAAAATAAAACTCAAAGTAAAAAAAAGTGCAAATAAAGTCTTCAAAATAAAAGTACACAAAATAATCAAAAAATAAGTCATAAAAATAAAAATAATGAACTAAAAGATAAAGACAAAAAAAGACGATTTTGTTTGGAAATGTTTGATTTTCTTGTTTTATTACAAACAACAAAAAGTTCATGAAATGTTTTTGTTTTCTTTGTTTAGTCCCACTTTTCTTTTTTTTGTTAGACACACCGAAATGTCGTGGCCATTTTCGCCATACTTGGCAAAAAAAAAAAAATTAATAAATCTGATTTGGATTAAAAAAATAAAGAATAAAAATAAAAATCAGCAAATGAGGTGAGCGATTTGACTGAAATTCAATAATTTACCAAAAAATAAAGAAAAAGAAAGAAAAGTCAATTGAGTAAAAAAACAAACAAAAAATCTAAATAATAAAAACAGAAGTTATAACAAAACGACAAAAACATGTTATTTCATAAATACAATAAATATTTAAAATTCATGCAAATTCTCACAGAAATTGAGTTTGCTTTGAAAATCATACATTTCATATCTCACCTCATTGGCTGATTTTTGTTTTTTTATTTGTTTTTTACAGCTTTGTTTCCATGGCAATTTTGACGTCATTCGTGATTTTGTTTGCCGGCGAGAAAACTTATGTTAAAGCATCGCAAAAAACAAACAAAATTTCAGCCAATGAGGCAAGAAACTATCCACTTCCTGGAAACACTCTCCCCTCATTGGCTCATTGTTTTCCCGCTCGTTTTTGGTGGGGGAAAAAAAAAAAAAAAGGGATTTACAAAACTCCTCAGATCTTTCTAACACTTTTTTCCTGCTTTCTCATTGGCTCGTTTGCACTTTGTTTACATTTTAAGAGCACCAGCGTAACATAAATACACACACACACACACACACACACACACACACACACACACACATTAAAACAGGCCAATCTTTTTAAAAAATAATAAAAAAAAAAAACAGAAAAATGGAAAAGTCTGTCTCTTGTTTCCTGCTCTTTTTCCGTTTGCCACGTCGACGTTACACGTCCAGGATCTCCTCAGCGGTGCCACCGCAGCGTAACCGGTAGCGACCGGTCCGCCAGCTGATGGTCGGGTCCCACAATGCCGAGAGGAAGATCTGCACCGTCATGGACTCTCTGATGAACCAGGCCACGGCAAAGTCCAGTTTGGAGAAGCATAGCGGGCCACCCTGTGATATCAATGTTTAACAGTATGTTTGTTAGTAAAAAAAAAATCTAAAAATATAATTGATCTCCCTGTATGTTCATATTCAAATAAATGTTAGCAGTTATGTTTATAAAAATGCATAAATATTACTAATTCACAAAACATGAAAGTGTTAGTACAGTTTGAAGAACCACAACAGGCCGCCCTGTGATGTCAATGTTTAATATTAGTATATGTCATTTAAAAAAAAATTCTACAAATATAATGGACCTGTGTATGTTCACATTCATATAAATATGAATACTTGCATTCATTAAAAAATATGTAAATATTGAATATTCATATATACATTTCAAAAATTATAATTTACCTTATTGTGTTGTAATATTAATGTTCATATTAATATGTGAAAAATTAGACTAACAATAATACTGATAATCATTGCAGTCAATACCTAATATTAACATTAATAGTACTAATAACAGTAACTAACAACATGAATCCAAATAATGGTAATATTCCTAATAACGACGCTAGTCCTCATTACATATTAATGAGCTGTCAATAATTAATAGTTTAAACCCTCCTCATTACATATGAATGAGCTGTCAGTACATAATATTACAAGTACTACAAATAGTGATAATACTATGAATGTAAATAATTTTAATAACCTCAATCTCAATAATTATTCTAAATACTACTAATGCTCCTCTTCATTACATATTAATGAGCCGTCAATACCAGGGCCCTCATTTATCGAGTGCGTAAGTACAAATATGTGTGTAAACCATGCGTACGACCAATTCTAAGCAAAGAGTCGGATTTATCAATTTGTACTTATGCTTGAGAACGTGCGTAAATTTAAGCACAGCTCTGACCGTGCTTACGCACAGCACCGAGCGGTTGAAAATGTAAGACCACCAAGAACGACAGGAACAGACAATCAAATGAATAGGCATTTTCATAATTATTAATATAAAATTCCTTAGGCTTCAGTAGTTGAGACTAAAAGTGCATGTTATACCATTCATATACAATTTCGACAGTGCATATTGTTCAACTACATTATCTAGTCCATTTAAGCATACTGAATTAAATCGACTAATCGCTTTAATTATTAGTATGGGTGATGAAATTCAGGGTATAGGCAATCATAAAAGGCAACAATAAGACATTGATAGTTGTGTGAGTAAAATGGCTCATCTTGCTTTGATGGATGATTTGGAGCATTATGCATTACGCATGGAGCGCGTTCTTAGAGAGCGCACCAACTTTTTAACTGAAAGCGATGAGGGGCGACTCAGTAGATTTTGTTTTATTGGACCTCTGCCCCATCTTCTCCTTCAGGGAGGACCTGCAGGCTTAGAGAAATATATTCAAATGAAAATTATCTATCACAATCCGGTGTCCGGAGTGTCCGGTCCACATCGGACAGGCTGGTCTCAGTCTGTTCTCCGCCTGTTGCAGCAATGTCCCTCTTGTTGACTATTATTATTTTGGATTCAGGTCAAAACTTTTTTTTTTTCCTGCCACTGCTCTGCTGATAAAACAGTTTAATGCCGCCGCTCACACCTGCTGACAGACTGTATGTTTTCGCTTGTTTATCAATCTACCATCGAGTGTTCCAGAAAGTACTTTGTGGTGCCACAACCTCAGTTACCAATTTTTAATAATTCAATGTCTGCATCTGTAAATGCTTCCTCCTGCGTTCTTTGTCTGAGCCGTGTTCAGCACAGAAGAGATATCAATGACATTTCCTGCTGCATTTAAAGGGAAGGTTGTCACCATATATGGTCAATTGGGGGCGTAAATCTATGTTAATGAGTGGCTGTGCACGAGCATGATGGTACTTATGCACATTCTAAATTTTTTTCATAAGAGAGAATTTAGAACCTTTTCTACGCAATGTTGATAAATGAGGGCCCTGGACTCCAGTCAATAATATGAATCTAATGTTAATAATTTCAATAATCACATGAATCTCAATTATATTACTACCAATAACAATGACCCTCCCCATTACATACGAGCTATTAGTAATACCTGCACTCCAGTCAATTATGTTAATAATGTTAATAAGAATCTGAAAAAATAACCTGAATTTCAGTTTCTCAGTAAATCTAGTAAAAACTAATTACCCTCCTCATTACATATTAATGACCTGTTAATGATACCTGCACTAGAGCCAATGTTAGTACAGTAATGTTACTAAGAATCTGAAAATCTATATGAACAATCTGAATCTCAGTAATTCAACTACATAATTCTAATGAGCCTGTTAATTACATATTAATAAGCTCTGAATATTACCTGCACTCCGGTCAGCTGGATGTAGTCGGCAATGAACCAGGCCAGACAGTGACACATGAAGAACACCATGATGTCCCACCTGCCCCACACACACACACACAGAGTAGTTACTAGACCCGCCCACTAGGCACGCGGCTGCCTCCTACAATAGAATAGAATGGATGGTTGTTTACCTGAAGACGTGGTGTGCTGCCCAGCCAATGATCAGACTGGCCAGGAAACACTCAGAGATTGGCTCGACAACAGTGAGCGGCAGCATGTTGATCCGCAGCTTGGCCCACCTGCGTACAGGTAGCCACATGACAGATTCACTAGCCACATCACTATCTCCACTAGCCACATGAGTATTTCACTAGCCACATTAATAGTTCACTAGCCACATGCATATTTTCATTTGCCACATGAATATTTAACTTGCCACATGAATATTTTCACTAGCCACATGAGTACTTCACTAGCCACATTAATATTTTCACTACCCACATGCATATTTGCACTAGCCACATGACAATCAGCTGACAGAGTGCTTGTCACCTGATCATACGGGACTGGAACTGGCCAATAGAATAAGAGCCGGAGTTCTGCAGCGCCACCTGTGTTGCCATGGAGAACTTCCAGCCTCTGAGGAGAGAAAGCAGCTGATTGGTTAAGGCCGTCCAATGAATGAATTAAAAAGAAATCTAACCCTAACCCTAACCCTAACCTAACCCTTAAAAAAAACATTTTTTATACAAAAACACTTAAAATAAAAATCTATAAAACTATGAAAAAATATTAAGAAAATTTGTAATCTGTAAAAAAAAATTTTTTGAAAAACAAATGAAAAAAACAAAATATACCAAAAAAAAATTTGTAAAAAAAAAAACTAGAATTACAAAAAATACTTCGAAAACTATTTGAAAACTAGAAAAGGCTAAATTTTCTAAAGAAAATGTAAGTGTGCTTGCCGCCCTTGCAATGCACCTGCCCTTAGACTTGGCGTTCACTAGCTTTGCTAAGCGGTGCAGCATTGCAATTGTTAGCATTTTGACAGACTAGACTCAGTAAACAGAGCCAGTTGCGTTCAAAGGCACTGGGAAACTTTTCTCATCACTCCACAGCAACATGTTTGGTATTGAACGAAACTACAGATTCCCAGCTTTCCAAGGACCCTAAACGCATCACAAAGACGGTGCCGAGACTGACAGAAAGCCCATGTGGGGAACTCATGGTCTCTGTCGCCATCTGCTGGCTGTGTCGAAGCACTGACATGAATGAGCTCGACCATTTCATTTCATGTCATTTTATACAGTAAGGTCAAGTTTTAAAAAATGCTGTCATCACATTGAAATGGTTACTATGAGGCCATATTTCATCACACATGAATGCAATTGGGCTCTTTGGATTCACAAGAGTCTCAGCTTTGCAGCCATACCCAATTTCTACAATTCCATGACTGTTTAGGTACCACAGTGTGCAGAAACAGGGAAAGAAAAAAAGGCGAGAATAACATCTTTTCACTGCATGCAGAACACTGTGTCTTTAGTACCCTGGAGCTCATATACCCTATGTAGCTGACATATGTCAGATATGGCTGTAAAGCTAAGACTCTTGCGGTTCTAATGAGCCATTCAGATATCTTAATGTGAGAGGTCAAGGGACCCGTTTGAAAATAGTCATGCCCATTTACCTTTGTCAAAAACTTTGCCGACTTTGGAGCTATGTTACATAACATGGCTGGTACCTACGTATTCGTCTGGATGTCTAGTTTCCGCTAATAAAAAAGCTCCACTCTAGCTTGAAAACTGAGCTCGTGAGAAGCTCCGTTAAGCGTCGGCCGACGCGCAGAAACCACCATACTCTGTGTGTGTACCGTAGCTTCAGTTAGCTTCAGCTACTGTGTGTGAGAAACCAGACATACCTCCCGATCTCCGCAGCGCGGTCCGTCTGTCCCAAATGCATCAAGCCAGCCATTAAAAACTCTGCACTAGACTTTTAATATACAGAATAAAAGTCCAAATACATCCATACTGATCTGATTCTACCTTAGCTTCAGCTACTGGGTGGGAGCCTCCCGATCTCCGCGGAGAAACAAGGACAAAACCAAACTTCAATTTCTGGCTCTGTGATCCTGTGATTGAGTCCACACGGTTCTCAGGTTCTCATCCTTTTACAATGTCCCAAATGCATCAAGCCAGCCCATGTGGGGAACTCATGGTCTCTGTCGCCATCTGCTGGCTGTGTCGAAGCACTGACATGAATGAGCTCGACCATTTCATTTGTATAGCCTAGTAAGCTGATGCTACTGTTGCTTGCTAGTTAGCTTCAGCTACTGCGTGCTAACGTACCTCCCGATCTCCGCAGCGCGATTCCCTCTGTCCCAAATGCATCATGCCAGCCGGTAAACGGTCCGTCTGTCCCAAATGCATCAAGCCAGCCGGTAAAAAACTCCACAGTAGACTTTTAATATACAGAATAAAAGTCCAAATACATCCATACTGATCTGATTCTACCTTAGCTTCAGTTAGCTTCAGCTACTGTGCGGAGAAACAAGATGGCGGACAAAACGAAACTTAAATATCTGGCTCTGTGATCCTATAATTGAGTCCACATGGTTCTCATTTTACAATGTGTGTGTATTGCGTCCAAAATGGCATTTAATCCTTAATATCTCAAAAACCTTATGATGCATCTCTTAGAAAAGTAATAGCACACGATTCCTCAATGGGCCGCACATTTTGATGTCTCACGTGTATTTACTGTAAAAACTGTAGGAGTAGTGTGCCAAACTTTTTGGCGGAAAAATAATAATAAAAATGGCCGACAGTAACAATAAGAGTGTGCTTTGCTTGCAGCAAGCACACTAATAATAATAAGTATGCAAGATAATAAGAGTGTGCTTTGCTTGCAGCAAGCACACTAATAAGTATGTGAGATAATAAGTGTGCTCTGCCTACGGCAAGCACACTAATAATAAACAAAATGGCCGACAGTAACAATAAGAGTGTGCTTTGCCTACGGCAAGCACACTAATAATAAGTATGTGAGATAATAAGAGTGTGCTCTGCCTATGGCAAGCACACTAATAATAAGTATGCAAGATAATAAGAGTGTGCTCTGCCTACGGCAAGCACACTAATAAGTATGTGAGATAATAAGAGTGTGCTCTGCCTATGGCAAGCACACTAATAATAAGTATGCAAGATAATAAGAGTGTGCTCTGCCTACGGCAAGCACACTAATAATAAGTATGTGAGATAATAAGAGTGTGCTTTGCCTACAGCAAGCACACTAATAAGTATGTGAGATAATAAGAGTGTGCTCTGCCTACGGCAAGCACACTAATAAGTATGCAAGATAGTAAGAGTGTGCTCTGCCTACGGCAAGCACACTAATAATCAAAAGAAAAGATTTTTTAGATTACATCCAAAAACTAGAAAAAAAATAGCCTAAACGTATTTTGAAATAAAGATTACAAAACTACAAAAATTAATTTCCAAAACTAATTCTAAAATAACCTTGAACACTATAAAAAATAAAATTAGTTTTAAAATAACAGCCTAGAACACAAAATACAAACAAAATGTAAAAATAATATCAGGGCTCCAGAGTGCAACCATGTAGTCGCATTTTGCATCCATTTTTGGAGACAGCGCGATTCAAATTTGTAATTAGGAGCACCAGTGTGACTTGCAAACATGCCACCCCCTACCTTTTATAAAATTATTATTATCATCATATATCACGTTAATTTCATACATCACTTGATCAATGGGAGGATAAGAATTAATGTCTGTGATGTGTGTGTGTGTCAGAGAGAGACAGAGACTATAGTGCGGAGCTATCCCCATCCTATACTGCGTGGGAGATTTGTCTAGCTTTGGTAAACGCTTTTCGCAGCTTGGTTTATTGGTAAGAGTGAGACAATAGATTCTTTTTTTTTTTCAAGAAAAGACCCTCCTGAGCCACAGCAGCACCAAAATGTTGAGGAGGACAAATCAGATGAAGAGCAGCAGGTGATCCATGAAAAAGGCAAAGACAGGAATGGCTCACACAGTTTATGTAGCTGAGATACTACAACAAGCACAGAGCCTGTAGAGAGCCACGGCACGTGTTCAGTTCAATTAAATGCATTGAAGCATTGCCACAAATTACCTTATTCCACTAATGTTACTTAAATACCACAAGGTAATAATGTTACCTACCATTATAGTTTATAGGGCAGCAGAAGAAGAGTTATCAGGTTACTGTTTACATCCTGTTACTAACACAGGAAAGTCTGGAGCAGAGTGAGGAATGTTAAGTTTCACTTTAGTTTTAACAGCAGAAGACTCTGTGGACTGAGTTCAGTCTGCTGGTCTGCTGTCTGTTGTTGTCTGTGTGTGCACATGACGGACAGGATGTGATGTCACATCAGGAGCATTAGAGATCGATCAGATCAATTTCTATACACTGACCAACTTTTGATTTTGTGTGTATGGCTGACTGGCTGACCGACTGACTGACTGACTGGCTGGCTGACGGACTGACTGCCTGCCTGGCTGACCGACTGACTGACTGACTGGCTGACCAACTGCCTGGCTGACTGACCGACCAACCGACCGACCAACTGACTGACTGACTGACTGCCTGGCTGACTGACTGACTGGCTGACCAACTGCCTGGCTGACTGACCGACCAACCGACCGACCAACTGACTGACTGACTGACTGCCTGGCTGACTGACTGGCTGACCGACCGACTGGCTGCCTGGCTGACCGACTGCCTGGCTGACCGACCGACTGGCTGGCTGACCGACCGACTGGCTGGCTGGCTGACCGACTGCCTGGCTGACCGACTGCCTGGCTGACCGACTGCCTGGCTGACCGATTGCCTGGCTGACCGACTGCCTGGCTGACCGACTGCCTGGCTGACCGATTGCCTGGCTGACCGACTGCCTAGCTGACCGACTGACTGGCTGACCGACTGACTGGCTGACCGACTGACTGGCTGACCGACTGACTGACTGACTGGCTGCCTGGCTGACCGACCGACTGGCTGCCTGGCTGACCGACCGACTGGCTGACCGACTGACTGGCTGACCGACTGCCTGGCTGACCGACTGACTGACTGACTGGCTGCCTGGCTGACCGACCGACTGGCTGCCTGGCTGACCGACCGACTGGCTGACCGACTGACTGGCTGACCGACTGCCTGGCTGACCGACTGACTGCCTGCCTGGCTGACTGACTGCCTGGCTGACCGACTGACTGACCACCTGCTGACCGACTGACTGAACGCCTGCTGAATATGCCTCTTGTTGATCTGCCTCTTTAACAGTGTGGCCAAACAGTTGCAGGGAAAACTAAGTTTGCCGATTTGACCATAAACTTTATTTAAATACTGTTTTAAAAAATAATTTAAAAATAAAACAGCTCATTGTTATTTCTGTGAAGTCCTGTATTTATTGCCAAAGCATTGATCAGTATCACAGTTCAGGTGGAAAAAATATGACCATGTCGATTAAGATGGTGCTTCTAAATTTGGGCTGGTGTTCCTGAAAAAGCACCTCCGCGTTTTCAGAAAGAAATACAGGGGAAACACTGGAGCTAACGTTTGCTATGGTGCGTGTGTGGCTAACTTTAGCTACATCATAAGTTGCTTACCTGTCCAATAAATGTAAGGCCAACTCGGCATCGCTCTTGTTTTCAGAGTCCTGCTCCTCCACCTTTGCAGCAATATTCACTCTGGTTTTGGAGCAGCTTTCTTACCGCGGGCTGTCAGGCTTTTTAAGCTTACTGCAGTTCGCTTTGTGGTTGCACAAATGAAACTGAAAGAAGTCCCGAATTCAAGAGGGGCGCGGATCATGTCCACCAAAACAGAGAGTATGGGCCAGACTGCTTGTTTAGGTAACATTGAGGTAACAGTGGAGGGCCTGCTGTTGATCAACAACACTTGCAAACCCCCGCTGATTATGCTTATTTTGTGGTAACAAGCCAGTAAAATATTACTGATTATTGCTAAAATGATAAAGAAAATATTTAAGACCTCTGGGAATCTAATTTCAGACTTTTTAATGCCATTTAAGGCCTTAATTTTCGCAAAATTTATTTAATGCTTTTTCAGACTTTTTAATGACCCACAGATACCCTGTAGAACACTAAAAACTACACAAAATAACCTATTAAATAACATATAAATAAAAAATTACATTACAGTAAAATTTAAAATTAAAATGTTTCAAAAAAAATTTAAATGGTTAAAACAATAAAAAAATCCTAAAAAAAATTAACTATAAAAATATGTTCAAATAATTCCCCATCGCGCTATAAACAAAATCCCAAACATTACAGTAGCCACATTACTATTTCACTAGCCACATGACTGTTTCCAGTAAAAATGGTTAAAACAATCTAAAAAAAATATAGCCAAAACTCTAAAAAAAAAACACAAATTTTACAAAAAACATTTTAAAAATAATATTTAAGTAACCTGGAAAGCTATTAAAAAAAAATGTTAAATAGCCATGACAATTTTTAAAAAAGTTACTTTACAACTGCAAAATAAAATTTATGTTTAAATAACCTACAACACTATAAAAAACACCACTGTTAACCTATCAAACTATAATTGTTTTTAAACCTACACATCTTATCACACTGTAAAAATAATCCTAAAAACACTTTTTTAACCACGTATTCCCCGCTAACACTAAACGCTATGCTGATGTGCTAACCTGTCAGCGATGGCTTTAGCCATGAAGTAATCCTCGGCGATGTATTGGGCGAAGGAGACCAATCCACCGGCCTGGTCCAGCACTTCCTTCCTCATCAGGCATGACATGCCAGTGACGCACTTGATCCCTGTCACGTTGGCCGAGATGTAGGAGCGGGGGTGCGACGTCCCAAAATACACCTGAGAGGATACAATTACTATTAAAAAAGAACAAAACAACAACAACAAAAGAAAATTACAATTCGCTTCTGTTAGCATTAAAACAGGCTGGAAAACAGCATATTAGGATTCGATTGTGCTAGTGTTCAAATAAAGCTAAAAAAAAAGAAAAAAGTAGAAATGTTAGCATTAGCATCAGTTAGCATTACAACAGCTAGAAAGACACTTTATCCCAGTAATGTTAGCTTTAGAACCACTGGCATTAGAAAACAAATTCTCAGCGTCAGCATCTTTAGCATAAGGAAAATCCCAATTTCCACCTGGGCATTGACAATAAATAAAATGCCCAAATTCATCTGACGAACAAGCAAACAAAAACAGATGTGAACACGGTAGCATTAGCATTCTTTACCATAAACAAAAACACATTACCCCTAGCATTTAGCATGCATTTGGCCCACCAACCTGTATATTATCTATTAAGCTAGCGTTAGCATGGTTAGCATAATTAGTATGGTTAGCAGGGTTAGCACATTTAGCATGGTTAGCCTGACCTGCTCCAGCGTGGCGGCAAAGCCTGGCCGGTCAGCGACATACGGCAGACCGTGAACCAATCCCACACTCTCTGTCATCTGATTGGCCAGATCAGTCAGGGTGTCGGGTTTGACTAGAGAGAGAGAGAGAGAGAGAGAGAGAGAGAGAGAGAGAGAGAGAGACACACACAGAGAGAGAAATAAATCAGATAATCAGCATAGAAAGAAACGAGAAGAAACGACAGAATAAGAAACAGAGAGAAAGAGAGATGATGAAAAAAGTAGAGAAAGGACAGAATAGAAGGAATAGAAGAGTCACCTCGGATGCCGCTGTCACAGATCCAGACTAGCTCGTACTTCGCTCCTTCGTACCCTGGCATCAAGTTGTTGATCTTGGGGTTGATTCCCACCTTCTTTCCCCCTGTAGACATTGAGGAATCCTATAGTTATCCTATAGTTTTCTATAGTATTCCTATAGTAACTGACAACCCGGCTTCAGGTTGTTGATCTTGGGGTTGATTCCCACCTTTTTCCCTCTGAAACCATGGAGGAATCCTATAGTTACTTCCAAAATTTCCCCAAGGGGATTAATACAGTGATATCTTATCTTAGTTATCCTATAATTTTTCTATAGTTTCCATGTAATTACAATATGCTGTAGTTTCCCTATAGTTTAACCATAGTTTTCATATAGTATTCCTGTAGTAACTAAAACAAAGTCTGCAGTGCTGCTGCTTAACACAGACAGTATCGACATAAGCTTTGCCCAAAAACATCAAAAGAATGACAAAAAACACCAAAAAATGTAAAAAAAAAATAAAAACAAGAAAAAAACTAAGAAAAGACAGAAATACTGGCAAGAAATTGCCCCCCAAAAAACACCAAAAACCAAATGGCTGTGCCATGACAAAAAATGACAAAAATGGATATAAAACACTGCAAAAAATGACAGACAAAAAATGGCAAAAATGGATGGCAACACTGCAAAATGACAAAGAAATGGTTAGGGTGACAACCAACTGTGAAAAATACGACAGGAGACAAAAAAATTAGCAAAAAACAAAACCTTTGTGTCTATGGAGGAAACTAAGGAAACCAGTCTGACCCTAACCTCTTTCCCTCCTTCCCTTCCCTCCTTTCCTTCCTTACCTATAAACAGCCGGGCATCCACCTCCGGATATTTGCCCAGCAGCTTTTTGCAGACATCAACGGCCGGGTCGTCCTGGTCCTGGACGCACAGCAGCAGCTCGTACTGCAGAGAGAGGGGGGCGGAGCCAGAGTCAGAGGGGGCGGAGTCACGTTACAGCAGCTCGTTAAGCTGGTTGTGATCAGGGTTTGGCGTTTTTCATCTCCCAAATTAATGAATAAATTGAAGCAAATTCTCAAAAATGATAAAATATAATGCGGATAATGTGTAATGAAATACATTTTATTAAAATATGATTGTCACATGTTGATCCGTATACATAAAACAAAGTCATACGTATACTACATTTTTACAAAAAAGTAATTCAACGTTCCCCCCAAGCCTTTCCACAAAATATAATACGGATGATTAATATGTAATGAAATCCAAAATGTAAAGAAAATATATGATTGTGAAGTCACAGGTTGATTTGTATACATAAAACAAATAGAAAAAAAGAATTAATTTCAACGTGCTGCCCAAGCCTTTTGAGCTAAATATGTAATGAAATCTTTTTTTTTTTACATATGATTGTGAAGTCAAGGGTTGATTAATACGTCGCTGTCGGGCGGAAACCTCGTATCTCCATATTTCGTCTTTTTTTTTCATAAATCAAATGCTATTGATCACCCTTTACATCTGTCTGTGGGTTTTACAAATATTTAACCAATGAAAAGTATTAAAAGAGCTTGTGACTAAATCTCGTAACTCCACTGGATCCTCAAACTGTCGGCAAAACCACGTAACTCCACCCCGCCTCCATCTTGAATGAAGTGCCGCACGTAGAGATGAGGTAAACAGTGACGAGGCGATTTCGTCTGACTTCATCTAAATAGCGGTAAATAGCTCAATAAAATGTTTTCAAATTAGCCCTAGGTTGCAAACTTAGTTAAAACTATGCAGTGTACCTGTTTATCAAACTTAGCTCTGATGTTAACATTGTGATTATAGATGGAAGTGTTTGCTGAGGAGACTAGAAGCTAGACTAGAAGCTAACGTTAGCGATGTGACAAGAAATGATCAGATTATTCATAGCCTTTCTCTCGCTAGCTAATGTTAAATCAATCCCTACTTCATCGAAAGTAATACTTATTAGAAAACTCAGTTGAAACTCTGTCCTTTGCTGTAACGGCGATGATAAATGAAGTATAGCAGCTAGCTTGCTGAAGAGTCTAGAGAGCAAGCTATATGACAAGAAATGATCAGACTAATGTTATAGCCTATCGTTCACTTGATCAGTCGCTACTTAAGATTGTCATCAGCAGATGTAACGTTATGTAATATCAGTGTTGTACAGATGTCTCGTCTAGTTAGCTAGATAACCAACTTCTTGCCTCAACATGATGTTACTGTAACCTGTTGAGGCAAACTAATCTGATGTGACCGGGGTTTTTTTTTTCATTTCCTGAAAAGTTACGGTTTTGGACATACAAGGTTTCCACCCGACAGCAACGACACATAAAACAAAGTTAAACATATTTAAAAATATTTGTAAAAAATATATATAGTTTTTACCTTGGGGTAATCCAGGGCAAAGAAGGTTTCCAGGTTGCTGATGAGATTCGGGTCGACGCCCTTCAGCGGCTTCAGCAGCGACACGCCTGCCATCTTGGAAAAAGGCGCCGCGACCTCTGACCTCTTCCTGTTAAGATGGAGGCGGCTGTGGGGGGTTGGGGGAGTGGGAAAAAGTCAGCTTTCATGCCAAAAAACACAAATGTACAAAGTTTTTGGATTGTTTTTCTGAAGAAAGTTGGCTTCAGGGTTTGCCTTGAAAGTTTGTGAGAGAAAAGACCTGGGAAGTTGGTGGATTGAGTATTCCCGCCAAAAATACAAAGTTTACAATTTTTTTGGGTTGTTTTTCTGAAGAAAGTTGGCTTCAGGGTTTGCCTTGAAAGTCCTGGAAAGTTTGGATTTGAGGAAACCCGATAGAAATCTATTAGCAAAATCCAATTAAAGTTGTTGTTGTTTTTTTAAATGGCTTTAAAGGCAATCCATTCCTTTTCAAAAACGTTCCAGGCTATTTTGAAATCACTAGCCTACTAGTCAAGTGGTTTTGGAAAATCCCATGTTTCACAACCTGACCGGTCCGGTTTATCTTTCAGGAACCCAATGCACCAGCCTTCATTAAAAAATTTCTCACTTTTAAACTTCTTCGATTATCGGCACATACACACATGATAGAAAACAACTAAAGCATTTTTCTGAACCAATCGAATCTTACAGAAAATCCGGCACACATATATTCCACCAATCAGCTCGTTATTCCAATATGATATCAACTTTCTTGCAATTTGTTCCCGCTGCTCTCTGCCGCTCACCACGGTGTGTTTTGGTGGAAGAAAGCTAGTTAGACTTCACATAGTAACCCGAAAGGCGAAATAAAGCCATTTCTACTGTTATGACCTCAGCTAGCTAGGTAGCTAACGAACAGAAAATGAATAAGGTTCGCTAGCTAGAAGCTACGAAGGGAACCGAATGAGTGTAACGTTAATTAACTGAGCTGAGATAGCGGTTAGCCAGGAAGACGCCCAACAGCTAACAGTAACCGAACACGGAGGTTTAACGGCCGTAATGCAGCCAGAAAGCCCCGGTTAAATCCCCCAATTCGCGATATTTCGTGAGTTTAGCTTCAAGGGAGATATTATGACAACACACCTAATAAAAAGCCCGAGTTGCCGCTAGCTGGTTAGCTTAGCTAGCTAGCTAGCTTAGCGGTCCACTTACACATATATGATGGACATGAAGTGCATGAGCCACAGCACGAAGAACAAGATGAAGCCGAACACGGAGAGTCCCTGCATGGCGAGATCCAGCAGAGCCATGGCGGTCAGCGGGGGGCTGCCGGAGCGGGAGGCCGGCTCAGGGGGCGAGGAGCTCGGCTTGACTCAGCCAGCGGCTCCGGCGTCGGACCGGGAAGTGTGGAAGTGCGGAATGCGGGTCAGAGTGTGAGGTTGTCGGCTTGGCTAAGCTAGCGGGTCCGGCCTCCGGTGCGTCAACGGCGAATTTCGAAGGACGAGTCCGGGTCAGGGTATGCGGACGAACCGGGTGCTCGGGTCCAGGTCAGGGTGCGCGGTTCTGGGGCTTAACTCGGTCAGCAGACCCGGCCTCGGACAGTCAGCTGACAACACCGGGGGCGGGGGGCGGGGGGCGGGGGGCGGCGAGAACACGACGTCCGGTTTTCTTTCAAAATAAAAGCCCTGTGTTAAATGTGTATTACTGATTAATACTCAAAATCAGGGACGTAGCAAGGAATTCTGCGCCCCCTGAAGGAATATTGCTCAGTTTTTTTATAAAATACATTTAAGTATTTGGGTTAGGGTTAGGGTTTTATATAAAGGGGCATATTTAATGCAGTGAATTAATACTCAGCTTGAATATAGTGGTCAAATCCATTTTCCTCGCTGCTCAATCTGTCTTCTTTGTTCTTTTACACATGCTTCTCTGCAAAATACTACTAGTACCAAATCAAGACAAGAGAGATTATTCCATATCTATGGAAGCCCTAAAAGGCCACGATATTCGTATATTTTATTTACTCAGTTTTCCCGTGATAATCAGAATCAGAATTCTTTATTATGCCAAGTATGTTTGCACATACAAGGAAAGTGACTTGGTGTGGTTGGTGCATAAGGTACATAAGGCAAAGAAGTTTACAATATAAGTAATATATTAACAAAATGTAGCAAAATACAAAAAAATAGCAAAATATTAACAAAATATATACAAAAAATAGCAAAATATTAACAAAATATATATGTTGTATTGCACAGGTTAATTGTAAATTGTATGGTGAGGTAGGACATGTTGGTGTTGCAGGAATAACAGTGCATTTGTGTGTGTGTGTGTGTGTGTGTGTGTGTGTGTGTGTGTGTGTGTGCGCGCGCGTGTGTGTGTGAGTGAGTGTGCGTGTGTGTGCAATGTTGTTTGGGTTGGTTATTCTGTGGGTGAGTATGGGGGAGGAGGAGTAGGAGGAAAACCCTGACCTGGGCCTTTCACTCCTGCTTTTTATCTTCCCCTTTGGGAAGTGGAGACTGTACATTAATGTAGCGTGTAGTGTCTACGGGGGGAGGGGATAAGGGTCCGTGTTAGTGAGGGTCCCGGGCCTTGTTGATGAGGCCACCTGCAGACGTGAAGAAACTGTTCTTGTGGCGTGAGGTTTTGGTCCTGATGGGCCGCAGCTTCCTGCCAGAGGGGAGTTTTTCAAATAGTTTGTGTCCACGGTGGGAAGTGTCGTCCACAATCTTTCCTGCTTGCCTCAGGGTCCTGGAGGTGTACAGATCCTGGAGAGATGGCAGATTGTAGCCAATCACCTTCTCAGTGGAGCGAATGATACACTACAGTCTGCCCAGAGCCATATAGAGAGAGAGTTGCGTCAACGGAAGTCCAAAATGCTTGATCGTCACGTGATTCACGTAGCTTCAGATAGTTACAGGAAGTACTTGGCGGGCAATTTGAAAACGTAACGACAGAGAGACAGAACTGCGATTTTTGGTAATTAGTAGTCAATAAATGCATTGATTTACAATATTTATATACAATATTTATATAGCACACCGACATGTGTATGTAGTTACATCAATGTTTTTTTAAAAAGTAAAACTTGTATGGTAGTCAAGAGCAATCGCATCCTAATGTTTATTGATATATTTAAAGGGAGGGGAAGGGAAGGAATGTTTCAAAATTCAGATTAGATTAATTTTCTACCATTTCTTTAATTCATGGTGGTTTCAGTAATCCCATGGTAACTGAGGGCCTAAGTAATCTTAATGACTTAAGCAGAAATCTGCTTATTAAAAAGGGTACATTAAAACACATCCCATCCAGACAGGACAGGACACATTAAAACACATATATATTTATACACATATAAATATATATATTTTATGTATCTTTTGTCTTTTTACTATGCATTAATTTACTGCAATGAATTCATTAAATAAATCTCTAATAAACTCAGAAACATGAATAGCATGTCAAGCAGGTTGTCTGTGCCCTTTGTCCTTGCATATAGTCTCCACCATGGTTTGCTGTGCTGCATGGAGATGCTCCAATCGCTCGGAGAAAGGAGTACGAATGTATGGTTTCCCCACTGACACGGAGAGGAGAAAAAAATGGTTGGCTCAAGTCAGCAGGAGCAATCTTACCATCACTAAAGATCACAACAACAAAAAAATATGCGAGGTAATAATATTCAAACACTTCATTTGCACTTTTTCACAAACAAAGACCATACCATTGGGAAGCTTAATGTTTGGTTCATTAAAAATAAGGAACAGGGAAAGGCTTGTAAAACCCAGGGAGTTGAGACTCAGGGTGCAGGGTGAGGGTGCTGTCTCATTGCAGGGAGTCTTCAGGCTCCATTGAATCCCCCTGTGGTTCTTGTGCTAAAAGAGAGAGTGAGAGAGGGAGAAAAAGACAGAGGAGAAAGGGTTAGACACACCTATATAGGCTTGGATGGGAAATTGCCTTGGGAGATGAGGTGAGGTCTTTGTTCCTCAACTTAAGTTATGTAACTTCATTAGTTGTGATTATCAACAGCTTTTGCTGCTGATGTTTAACAAAGTATGACAAGTGGCATCAGTTACTGATGTGATATTAATTTGTATAAAGTTGTCTCATGTTCTTGGTTGTCTTTTATATATGTAATGAGTGTATACATGTCCAGTAAGTATGAAGTGTTCCCTAATACTGTGCATTCAACCACTATGGGATGTGTATGTGGGTAGACAAACCTGAGTTGTTGTGTGTGGGAAGTAAACTCAAGTCACTCTGCAGGCACATTTTGAGGCAGACCAGTTTGTCAAGACCAAAAAGGGCAAGACTAGGCTGAGAGCAGATGCTGTTCCCACCATCTTTGTGCATCGCCCTGTGGTCAAAAAGAGGAGGGCCCCTGCACCACGATGCACCCCTGGACCTGTAAATATAGAGCCTATAACTGCTGATCACAGCTATAGTGTTAAAGGTGACACAGGTATAATAAGTATGAACTCTTAATAATTAGTAATATTTCATATTTTGAAGTGATATAATATTATTTTGAATATTTAAAAATTAACAGTGCCATGTCTTCTACTTACATCAGTTTCAAAGATTGAGGAAAGAAGGGATGAGGAGACTGAGAGAAGGGAAAGTGAGAGTGAAGAAAGAGAGGACATGGCTAGTGAGGAGAGACAGGGAGAGCTGACACCACCCAGTCAGCCAGCAGCCAGTCAGCCAGCAGCCAGTCAGCATACCAGTCAGCCAGCAGCCAGTCAATCGGATCTATTGAAAAAATTAAAGAGACAAGAAAAAATCACCAAAAAAGCAAAGGCAGCACTAAGAAAAATAAGGAAGGAAAATGCAGCTCTCAAGAAGACAATGAAAATTAGGGACAAAAAATTAAAGAAAACTTTTTCAAAAGACCAAATTAAGGCATTAGGCAGACTAACCACAAAAGGGATGAAATGGAGCAATGACACAATTAAGAAGGCGTTAAAAATTCGCTTTGCTGCCGGTCCAACAGGTTACAAGACCCTGCAGGAATTGCAGGTTCCCCTGCCAGGAATAAGAACCCTGCAAAGAAGGATGCAATGTGTTAAATTTGAGCCTGGTGTGTTGACAGAGGTCTTTGATTTTCTAAAACTGAAGGCAGATGGATTGACAGACCTTGAAAGGGAGTGTGTGTTGACCTTGGATGAAATGGCAATCACACCAAGTGTGGAGTTGCACATGCTTTCCGGCAAACTGTATGGTGATGTGACTTTACCAGGTCACACAGGAGTAGCAACACATGCTTGTGTGTTTATGTTGGCTGGAAACACAACACGGTGGAAGCAAGTAGTGGCATATCATTATAGTGGCAATTCTACCAATGGAGCAGAGTACAGGCCAATAATTATTGAAATAATACAGAGGGCAGCATCCATAGGGCTACATGTGCTTGATGTCACCACCGACATGGGTAGCCCTAACCGGGCCATGTGGAAATCCTTTGGGGTCGACCACAATAAAACATCAGCGCCACATCCGGCAACACCAGACAGGCAGCTCTATTTCATGCCTGATGTCCCACATCTGGTAAAAAATCTAAAAAGTGCCCTTGTCCGTGGACAGGTGTTCATAATTCCTGAGGATATTGTGAACAAAGAGAACCTCCTCTCCAACGAGGTTTCAGTGGTCCCTATTAAGGACTTATTGACCTTTCAAGAAGGGATGGCATTAAAAATAGCTCCCCATCTATCAGCTGCAGCCATCCAGCCAAGTCACTTTGATAAGATGAAGGTTGGTCCTGCTCTACATGTATTCAGTAAGGCAACAAGTGCTGGGCTGAAATACATGGTGCAGCAAGAAAACCGCCCTCCGTCCTACATGACTACAGCGTGGTTCCTGGAGCAAGTTGATCATTGGTTTGATCTCATGTCATCTCGCCATCCAATTACAGCCCTGAGCAGGCTCAAGATGGAGGAGTACCAAAAGGCCATCACCTTCCTCCAGGACATCGTCCATCTGTTCCGTGGGATGAAGATTGGTCAAAAGGGAGGTTGGAAGCCTGTTCAAACAGGGGTGATAATGGCAACGACATCAATTTTGGCCATACAGGAGGAGATGCTGACACGAGGACACAGGTTTGTGTTAATGTCAAGGTTCACACAAGACTGCCTTGAAAATACATTCAGCTGTGTGAGGTCTAAAAATCCTGTCCCAACTCCAGTGGAATTCCATCATGCACTGAGAATCATATCTGTGGGGCAGTTCCTCACCACCATCAGGTCTGGGAGCTACCAGGAAGACGACAGTAGCTTTTTGGCAGACTTCCTGGACACAGTGGAGCAAAATATCACTCCGTCAGTCAGAGTGGAACAGCTGATGGCAGTGAACAGAGCAGCACCTGACCTCACAAAAACTGAGAAATGTATTCTCTTCCATCTCGCAGGCTACATCGTCCACAAAGTCATCAGGTTTGCCAGCATCTGTGAAAAATGCTAAATTGCAACAGAGCACAATGATGACAGTCCTGCTGGAGAAAACAGCATCTTAGTGAACTTAAAAGAGTTCAAGGCAGGTGCTCTTTGTCATCCCTCCCAAGAAGCCTATGATTTCATTCACAAAATTGAGGAACTATTTAGGACCAAGACTGGTTCCTTCCTCATGGAGCTCCCCAACGCAGTGGGTGTCTTGGAGAAAGAAGCTCAGGCACTCTCCAGCAGGCTTCCATCATGCTGTGGAGTACAAGAAAAAATCATTAAAAGATTCATACGGCTGAGGTTGAGAATTGAGGCAAAAAAAATACGAAATGACAGAAAAAAACAACACTTAAAAGATGGCCATCTTGGAAGCAAGAGCCAATCCAAAAAGGTGAAAAGGAAGGTGAACAGTAGCCAAGCTTCAACATCCGGCGACCCCCAAACAGCTCCAAAGGTGCTATCGAACCCATTAGTCGTTGCAATGGAAACATTTGGACTAACCATTGCTCCTACAAGTGCTCCAGCACCCAGCCAACATCACTGCTCCTCCACCTACCAGCACCCAGCCAACATTACTGCTCCTCCACCTACCAGCACCCAGCCAACATCACTGCTCCTCCACCTACCAGCACCCAGCCAACATTACTGCTCCTCCACCTACCAGCACCCAGCCAACATCCAGCACCCAGCCAACATCACTGCTCCTCCACCTACCAGCACCCAGCCAACATCACTGCTCCTCCACCTAACAGCACCCAGCCAACATCACTGCTCCTCCACCTACCAGCACCCAGCCAACATCCAGCACCCAGCCAACATCACTGCTCCTCCACCTAACAGCACCCAGCCAACATCACTGCTCCTCCACCTAACAGCACCCAGCCAACATCACTGCTCCTCCACCTACCAGCACCCAGCCAACATCCAGCACCCAGCCAACATCACTGCTCCTCCACCTACCAGCACCCAGCCAACATCACTGCTCCTCCACCTGTAACATCATTGGTCCTCACCACTCCTGACCTACAACATCATTGGTCATCACCACTCCTGACCTACAACATCATTGGTCATCACCACTCCTGACCTACAACATCATTGGTCATCACCACTCCTGACCTATAACATCATTGGTCCTCACCACTCCTGACCTACAACATCATTGGTCCTCACCACTCCTGACCTACAACATCATTGGTCATCACCACTCCTGACCTACAACATCATTGGTCATCACCACTCCTGACCTATAACATCATTGGTCATCACCACTCCTGACCTATAACATCATTGGTCATCACCACTCCTGACCTATAACATCATTGGTCCTCACCCTGCAGCACTCCTGACATGCAGCATGCAGCATCACTGCAGTATGATTCCTTAAAATGATTACTTATAATATATATTACATATTCAGTATGATTACTTATAATTAATATAAAATGTTAGTATGATTCCTTATATAATATGGCAGTATACACATTTAGTATGATTGCTTATTGCTGACTTATTTGAAACATACCTTGTTGTGTTTTCAATCTCACCATGGTCCACTCAGCACTCCTGACCTGCGGCATCACTGCTCCTCCACCACGCAGCACCCAGTGCTCCTACAGCAGGTTACTAATATACACTAACAAGATAAGATTACTTATATAATACAGTAATAGAATACATGTTTAGTATGATTACTTATATAATACTGTAGTATAATACTTTTAGTATTTAGTATGATTCCCCATTTAGCCTAGTATGATTCATTTTTCAAAATTGCTGGCCTATTTTAAACTTACCTTGTGTTTTCAATCTCACTTAGGTCCTCCAACTTCCCTCTCCCTTTGCCATCAATCCAAAATCAGCTGAGCTGCAACATAATATAGACAGGTAATAGTCAACAGAATCACAAAGCCTAAAAACACTCAACCCATAAGTTACGTTTTTGTTTACTGTTTTGAAGTCTCAAATATGCACTCTAAATCCATATCAATAGCGATGTATCACAAAAATAGCTCTCTTCCTTATTATTGTGTAACGTTAACTTTATTATTAGCTCTTACTCCAAAATGGATATCCTCATTTCACCACCTCCACCCACCACTCTACAAACACATGCCTCAATGTTATATTTAACTAATATTTAACTCCCCCCACCCCGCAAAAAATCACGTTTAGAAGTCTTTTTCTCTAATTCCACAACGTTGGATGAAATGGCATTAAGAGAACGGAATTCATAATTAATAGGCTGTTCGTGGTTAACGTTATGTGTTGCTAACTTTATTCAGTATCCTAGTCTAATCTGTTATCTGTTAACGTTCCCTAAATCTACTAATTTAGAGGGGGATAATCCACTTACATGCTTTAATGCACATGTTAATTTGATACAGATGTGCTGATAATATACAATCTGATTCTTTAAACATCTTACCCTTTCAAAGTACATCACAAACGGTCCATTCCGCTGCAACTCTACTGCGCTGCTAGTGTTAGCCGCTAACTTCCGGGAACTATTGAGAGGCTCCGCGATCCGCCATTGCTGTAAAAAAAATGGTCCATTGGAGAGAACGGAGATGACGCAACTCTCTCTCTATATGGCTCTGAGTCTGCCCTTGTCCTTGGCAGTAGCAGCAGCGTACCAGATGGTGATGGAGGAGGTGAGGAGGACTCTAACCCTAACCCTAAACCCTAAACCCTAAACCCTAAACCCTAAACCCTAACCCTAACCCTTAATCCCACCCCCACCCATACCCAAGGGCGGATATTGCATTTCACTGTTGGGGGGGACAATAAACAGAAAAATTTCTCAAGAGCAATTCCTGAAGGGGACACCAAAGGTGCCGCCAAAAGTACTGTTGTATTAAATGTATATAGAGGTCCATTATGAAACATTTCCATAAGCACTTCATTCCTTTCTTATGAAGATTTTATCAAATTGCCTTTGATATTACTGGGGTCTTTCTACTTGGCGTTTCGGTGCACTGAAAAATGATCGGATGTCTGTTTTTCTTTTCTCTGCCATTTTAACTGACCTGGCTGGCTGACAAATAGACACACACACACACACACACACACACACAGCATGCAGGTTATTTACAGTAGTAGGTGAGATGCAACACCCATTAACTGAACTAAAGCTAATATATGCCTAATTAGATTTAGTTTTCCCGAAAAAGCAGATCTCTAGTGTTTTGCTGTCAATGTGTAAAAGTCCAGAACGCTATGAAGCCTGCCAGAAACTTACTTCAGGGTCTTTTTTAAGAATTAAGTCTTCATTTATTTCCAAAATTATAAACAAAATTACATAGCGGCAGCCATTTTACATGCAGTAAGAAAAAAAGAATATACTTAGAACCTAATTACATAGGGTAAGTTAATCTTAAATATTATATTATAGAAATATTACTGTTACCATCTACAAAAGATAAAGTATTTTGGTATGAAATCCCGCATTTTAATTTAACCAAGTATCCTGTATCATAAATACATGTCTGGCATTTGTAACAAACCAAACCGCTTGAAAATCGGTGGAAAATTCAGCCAGTTATGATGATTTTAATTGTGGACAGACCTCCTGCCTCCATACACATACATGCATTAGGAGACGCGGCTGCTCCGTACCAACACGCTGACGCACAAGATTCAACCGCGAGGTAACGGAACAAAATGTAGTCTGGTTACAATTGTGAATGTGTTTTATTCTATTGAGTGGTAGAAGTACAGAAAAATGTCTGACACATCCTTTGTTTTAAGTTAACCTCAGCTACTTACTGGAGGTCTGCCACCACTGACACACTTCCAGAGATCCTCCACACACACTCATACCGAGGGCTAATGTGTGTGTGTGGGGGTTCGGGGAGGCAGGTAGGCAGTGGACCAAACCACTGTGAGGCATATGAGGGGGGGACTCAATCTTTCGAAACTTAAAAATGCATTGTTTTGCGTCTATAATTATCACAAGTGCTTTCAATGCATATTATTATATTATTTAAAATTATATAGTTATGTTTACAATGATATATTGAGGGGGACAACTCTCTGTTAGTCCCAGGAAGGGGGGGTCCGGACCCCCCTGTCCCCCCCATGATTTCCGCCCCTGCCCTTACCCCAACCCCACCCCCACCCATACCCTAACCTTAACCCCACTCTCTTTATCTATCCCTAACCCCAACCTCTGACCCCTACTCCTGCTCCTGACCTCTATGGGATCACGCTTTGACCCACACTGTTGACCCCAAACCCAGATGGGCAGTGGGTAATTTTTTCTGCATCAAAATTGATTGCGCTATACTTTAAACTACAACTAACAAGGGGATGATTCCATATTCCCCATATTCCCCATCACAACACTTCAGCTTGAGTTACGGTATAAGAGAGACTACTCCTGCTCTTGACCTCTAGGGGCCTGCACCTTACCCCTATTATTGACCCTAGGCCCACATGGGCCACGGGGAATTTTTCCACATCAGATTGATTGCACAAATATCTCACACCACAACACATGAAATCCCGATTTCCCACAACAACACTGGAACACAAACACTAATTGGATATGAGAGAGGCCTAAGTGGGGGACTTGACTTGTCTCAGGGACAAGTCAAGTCCCCCACGTCTCCTATCCTTTCGTCTCCTATGGAGACGAAACCAAACTTATTTTTCACCTGACCCGATCTTTAACCTAAAATGGTTAGGTCATTAATTTAATCAGGGACATTTTCACAACCCTAAACATGAGCCAGATTCATATTTTTGGATTATGTATCATCCTCTGAAGGATTTTAATTACTATTTGTTGGGGTATTTATAGCATTTTCTTTTTTTTTGGTATTTAAGTTTTTATTGAATTATCTTTTTTTAAAGAACATTAATACAAATAAACAAGTACAAAAGACAAAAAAAAATAAACACATAAACAAGAACCAAATCAGCACAGACTAAACAAAAGCACAGCATCATCTCTGCAGCGTTCATAAGTAAGATTCAAAAGTCCGTCAGCACAGCATCAGTCCTTGAAGAAGTCGCCAAGTGACCCAATCCACAGATCAAACCTGGAAAACAACCAAAACAAAAACAAGAGCCCACTCCTTCCACCTATACGCTAATTCAGTGAAAAAGAAACATTCGTAATAGTAATGAAATTTAAGACATACATTCAAAAAGAAAATAAATTCCTCAAAAGTATAGTGTCTGACTCCTATGACATGTTTTCTTCTTTTATGAAAGACAAAAACTGATTCCAGACAAGCAAGTACAATTCTTTACAGTTATGCGGGTTGTCTATCATGAACTCAAATGACGCGTTTTCTGTCATTAACTTAACCCACTTTCTATAGTCAGGTCTAACTTGGCTCTTCCAGTTACGGAGGACAACCCTAGCAGCTGAGATAAAGCCTGTTAGGGCTAGAGCAAATGCTGGTTTGGAAATCTTGGGTAAACACAACCTGTCCCCCAAGAGGCAAAGTTGAACTGATTCAAGCACAGGTAGACCAAGCCACTCCTGTATTATTTTGATTAGCTCTCTCCAGAAAGGCAGAACCAGAGGGCAGGCCCACATTGCATGGAGAAAAGTGCCTTCATACCTTTTATATTTCCAGCACAAATTATTTTCTAGTAAACCCATTTTATGAAGATGGACAGGTGTAAAATAATATCGATGAAATATCTTATAGTGTGTCAATTTTCCCCAAGCTTCTCTTGTAAACCAGCCTGCACTGGAAATTATCTTTGCCCAAGACTCCTTATCAATATTCAAATTCAAATCCTTCTGCCAGATAAGCCTAAAGTTCTCACAGTTGCCATATATTGCATTAGCAGTTACCTTATAAAGGGTGGAAGCTGAATGATTATTTTTAGGTAATTTAAAATAGAGCTGTACCATATTATCCTCTCCATGCAACTGCTTAACTGTCATGGTCTGCCCCTGTCTGCCATGATCTGCCCCTTTCAGCTCTAGTGTCTGCCCTCTTAGCCCTAGCCCTTGTGTCTGCCCTCTTAGCCCTAGCCCTTGTGTCTGCCATGGTCTGCTCCTGTCTGCCCCTGTGTCCTGGTCACCACCCCTTTCACTCCCCAGTCCTGCCATCCTCCTGCCAGCCACTAGATGTCCTTGGTCTTTCCTCCCTTCTCTGCTCCTTCCCTCCACACCTGCCTGCAATCAGCTCATCACCGGTCTGCTTGTCTGCTCACCTGCTTCCTATCAGCCCACAGTATTTATCCCCAGTTTGCCATCCACTCGCCGCCGGATCATACACTTGGTTTTTCCAAGGACTCGGCTACCATTCAGCCTGCCAGCCAGACTCCAGCTTTCCTGCCTCGCCTGCTTCCCTCGTCGGATCAGTTTGGCTCCCCGCTCTTGGGAGCCCGCTCTACCTGGCTTACCTCTGCTCCTTCCCTGTCCTGCCTTGGCCCAGCTGCGGGCCTATCCTCAGCTCCAGGGTTCCGACTGCCTGCCCAGGCCCTCGCTCCAGCTTCCAGCTACCAGCTACCAGTCCAGTAATTAAACTGTTTTTTGAACTGTGCTCCAGCCCCTTGTCTCTGTGTCTGCACTTGGGTCCTCACCACACCGTGCCGTAACATTAACTACACTTCCCAAACTACTTCTTATTTGCAAATATCTCCAGAAGTCAGATTTATCTTTTAGGTTGAACTGTGCACAGAGTTCTTGATAAGATTTGAATGTGTTGTCAGTAACCAGGTCAGCTATATTTCTTATACCACTAGACAACCAGGAATGCCAAAAAATTACCTTTTTCCCTACTCTTATCGCTGGGTTATTCCAAAGTGAAGAATATACCTGCTTATAATGTGAAATCTTTAACAATTTGTGAAGTTTAGTCCAGACATTCTTCGAGTGTTGTAAAATTGGATTAGTCTCTTTGCTCCCAGGCTTATTCAGAGATGGGGTATTTTGTAATAGAGCCTCAATTGGACTGAAGGGGGCAGTAAGTTCTTGTCCTATTCCCATCCAACCTAGGTGATTACTCTCATTAATCCAGTGTCTTGCCAATTTAGCCAGCTCAAAGGCAATACTGTACAGCTCTACATTGGGCAGGGAAAGCCCACCATTACTTCTTGTTGTATAAAGTTTTTGTAAGTTTATCCTTGGCTTCTTCCCATTCCATAGATAATCCTTTATAATTTGGATGTATTGTTTGAAAAATTCCCCAGGTATTGTTATCGGTTGCATCATTGACTGGTAGTTAAACTGTGGGGCAATCACCATTTTAATGGTGTTAATCTTGCCCCAAAGGGTTAGATTGAGTGCCTTCCACTTCTCTAGACTGTGCTTTATCTTTGTAAGGAGGGGAGTCACATTAATGTGTATTATATCTGCAATATCGGCGCACAATTTGACCCCTAAATACTTCATACCAGATGAGATCCACTTAAATCGGCCAGCTCTAACCATAGCTGGATGACATACCTTGGATACAGGCATAGCCTCTGATTTGTACCAATTTACTTTGTAGCCAGAAATCTGAGAAAATGTTTCAATTATATCAAGAAGAGCCTGGGTAGAGGATGCTGGATCTGAAACCAGGCAAAGAATGTCATCAGCATACAGGAAAAGTTTATGTTCTCTTCCACCTGCCTGTACTCCCTTAATTCTTATCTCTTTTCTTATAGATATCGCTAACGGTTCGATAAATAATGTAAACAGAAGAGGGGAAAGAGGATCCCCCTGCTTTGTGCCTCTGGACAGCCCAAAAAAAGGGGAAATCAGACCATTTGTGACAACAGCTGCACTAGGTTTTGCATAAATGACCTTAACCCAATTAAGAAACTCCCTCCCAAACCCAAACTTTTCCAAGACACTGAATAAAAAACTCCACTCAACCCGATCAAATGCCTTCTCGGCATCATTATTATGATTTAACCACATCAAGTGAAGTAGCTGTCTAAGATTGTCAGAGGAAGACCTCCCCTTAATAAAACCCACTTGATCTGAATGGATAATTGTCGCTAAGTTATTCTCTAGCCTCATAGACAGAACTTTAGTAAGGACCTTACAGTTGACATTCACTAAACTAATCGGTCTGAAGCTACCAGGGTCCAGTGGATCCTTGTCTTTTTTAAGGATCAGTGAAATGAGAGCTTCATTGAAAGGGTCAGGGAGGCAACCCAAAGTGCTTGCTTCACTGTAAACCTCTGTTAAGATAGGTGCTAATACATCTATGTTATTTCTATAATATTCTATAGGCAAGCCGTCTATTCATGGAGATTTCCCTGTTTTCATAGACTGAATGGCAGTCCTAACCTCTGATTCAGTGATTGGCGCATCAATCTCCTGTGCCTGGTCTGAAGAAAGCTGAGGAAGTTCAATCTTAGAGACAAATGCTTTCATTTTGCCTGTGTCTATCTCTGTATCTGAAGAGTAGAGATTTGAATAAAACCTTTGAAATGTCTGATTAATCTCATGTGCCTTAATGAGTACTTCTCCCTGTTCATTTCTAATTCCCAGGATAATATGATTAGCATCTCGTTGTTTTAGTTGCCTGGCCAATAACTTACTAGCTTTATCCCCAGTCTCAAAGAAATTTGCCTTTGCCCTAAAGAGGGCATATTCCACCTTTTTATTATAAATCTCATTTATATATAATTTCAATTTACAAACTTAACAACATGTCACTGTAGTTAAGTGACAGCTCTTTTTCTTTTCTTTTGAGTTGGGATTCTAACATTATCACTTTGGCACAATTATCTTTTTTCTTTTTGCTCGAATATGCAATGATTTTACCTCTAATAAAAGCTTTAGATGCATCCCAGACAGTGCTGAATTTCTCAGTGGACCCAGTGTTCATCTGGAAGAAGAACTTAATGTTTTCATCCAACATTTCTTTAAACACTGGATCTTGGAATAAAGAGGTATTACACCTCCATCTGCTACTCTTAACTGACTCCTCCCCAACTAACATATCAAGCATCACGTCGCATGGTCAGTAAGTGCAATAGTCCCAATTTTACACTCGATGCAGGAGTCAATCATAGTTTTAGAGACTAGAAAATAATCGATTCTTGAAGCAGATTTATGTTTATGAGAGAAAAAAGTAAACTCTCTTTCCCTGGGGTTAATCAGCCTCCATATATCCACCAGGCCAAGATCTTCCACTAGCTGGTGTATTGCCTATCGATCCTTCGGAATTCTTTTGCTGTAAGTTGATCTATCTAGTATGCAATCTTGAACCTGATTAAAATCGCCCCCCAGTACTATTTGGCCATCACCAATATCACCTAAAAGTGTATTAATTTTGTAGAAGAAATTAGGATCTTCTATATTTGGAGCATATATATTGCACAAATTTACCTTGCTTCCATTGATTTTAGCTGCCACACATATGAATCTCCCTTCCTCATGCTTATGTTGGTTCAACAATACAAAGTTCAGCTTCTTATGGATTAAAATTGCAACTCCACATTTCTGACTATTAAAACAACTGTAAAATGCCTGACCTACCCAATTGCTTTTAAGTTTAACAGCTTCCTTATCTATCAAATGTACTTCCTGGAGAAATGCCACATCTGCATTTTGAGATTTAAGGTAACATAGACATTTCTTTGTTTTAACAGGGTTTAACAGACCATTCACATTCCAAGTAATTATCTTCATACTGTTAGCCATTCTTATTCCTTTACTTATCTACTAACAGAAGTTTTGCTTTCCACATGAAGATATTGTATGAGTAGGCTAATCCAAGAAATACATAAAATCCTGTGCTGTCAAACCTAAAACACAATACCTGTATGCTGTTACGGAGCTCAAGTCTGTGCAAAACACCAAAACAGAACTTAACCAAACTTTCCAGAAGAAACACAGATAAAAAAAAAAATAACAATATGAAAACTTTGAGACGTCACCTCCCCGTCTCCAACCCAAAACCAAACAGTGCCCATCTTAGGCACTCCCTGTCACTACTGGTCCATGAGGCGCTACCAGTGATCATCCCAACAAACCTCCCAAATCCCCACACAAAAAAATGTACTTTGTACTACCTTTATATATTATTGCTCTGCAATATAAATCATAGATTACTTCTGAAACCTGGATGGTTTATGTACCATCTTTAAGTCCAAAAAAGGGCAAGAAAGAAATAGAAGGATAGACCAACCTACACACAGAGGGGCGAAATCCCGTTTATCACAATTTGTCTATTTTTGAGCCTGCTAACTCAGTTCCAGTGACTGCATAATTCCCAGTGTTCATCATAGAAGTCAGAGCTCCAGTTGTTTACGCCAAGCAGCACAGGGAGTTATAATCCCCCTAAAGAACAAATCCAGTTGTAGGTGGTCATATCCCAGCCGTAGCTGCTAGTGATGGACATATCAGACATACCTGTTCATGACATAACATGCTCATGTTATCCAGACGTATATATTCATTCTTTTAGCTTCTGTGTAATAAGCTCCATCGCTTTACAGGGGTCCTCAAAGCGTTTCCTCTCTCCCCTCCATGTGAAACGAAGAGTTGCAGGATAAGCCAATGTGAATCTGATGTCGAGGTCATGAAGTTTCTTCCTGACGTTGTCAAACCTTCTCCTCTTCTCAACCAGGGTTAGGGTTAGGTGAAAAAGAAGTGTGGGTTAGGGTTAGGGTTAGGATAGGGGATGAAAACCAGGCTTAGGGTTAGGATAGGGGATGAAAACCACTCTGGGAAGACCCTTTCTTGAATAACTTTTTTTGTGAAGGTCGTAGAGACTCGGAACCAAGTTCCTTGAATAGGTTTAGGGGGACGCCCGATCGGACGGTACCACCCTCGACTTCCTACGACCACCGGAAGTGGTCGAAACCGCAATTTAGACCATTCCGGGAAGACCCTTTCTTGAATAACTTTTTTTGTGAAGGTCGTAGAGACTCGGAACCAAGCTCCGCCCCTAGGTTAACGGGGACGCCCGATCCAACGGTACCACCCCCGACTTCCTACGACCACCGGAAGTGGTAGCTGCCATAGACTTCCATGCAAAAACGATGTGAAAATTTGACCAAGTGCCACGTCCGAAACGTTTTGCCAAAAAGTGTCTAGGAGCACGTTTCGGGCCATTTGGAGTCGATTGGACCCTACTTGTAGTGATTTTTTTTTACATGTGCTAGGGGGACCAAAGTTGGTGGGCGTGTTCAGGGGGTCCCCCTGAGTCCATAGGTGCCGGTCCCATGTGACTAGCCTATTCCTATCGCGAGATATAAAGGTTTGAAAAAACCACTGTCCAAACGACCTTTCTGTCATAACTTTTTTTGTGAAGGTCATAGAGACCCGGAACCAAGGTCCTTGAATAGTTTTTCGGGGACGACCTTTCCAACGGTACCACCCGCGTCTTTCTATGACAACAGGAAAGGGTAGCTGCCATAGACACCCCATTCAAAGAAGTTCCAAGATTGGAGCAAAAGTCAGGTCCAAATTGTGCAGTTCCATATTGGAATTTGGGACTCTCCCATTGGAAGTCTGTATTTGGAAGGCTTATACTTAGACTTAGACTAAGGTCAGACTTAGACTTAGACTTAGACTTAGTCTTAGACTTAGACTAGGGTTAGACTTAGTCTTAGACTTAGTCTTAGAGGTTAGGGTTAGAGTTAGACTTAGACTAAGGTTAGGGTTAGACTTAGACTTAGACTAAGGTCAGGGTTAGGGTTAGGGTCAGGGTCAGGGTTAGGGTTAGGTGAAGGAGAAGTTTGGTTTCGTCTCCGTAGGAGACGAAACTGAATGCACTGGCCATCACTGTGAGTCCCTGAGACCGATCAAGCCCCCCACCTGAGCCTAACCCCCCATCCGATTTCGTAGTGGTGGTGTGGGGTGTGGGGTGTTTTATTCCATCAATTTGATGCTGAAAAATTCCCCGTAGCCCGTGTGGGCCTGGGGTCAAACATAGGGGTGAAGTGTAGGCCCCTGGGGTCAAATATAGGGGTGAGGTGCAGGCCCCTAAAGGTCAGGAGCAGGGGTCAGACATTGCCCACTGCTCCTCTGGATTTTTGGGGTCAAAAGTGTGGGTCAAATTGTGATCCCATGAAGGTTGGGGGCAGGGGTGGGGGTCAAAGGTTGGGGTTAGGGATAGCTAAAGGGTGGGGTTGAGGTTAGGGTTAGGGTTTAGGGTTAGGGTTAGGGTTAGGATAGGGGATGAAAACCACTCTGGGAAGACCCTTTCTTGAATAACTTTTTTTGTGAAGGTCGTAGAGACTCGGAACCAAGTTCCTTGAATAGGTTTAGGGGGACGCCCGATCGAAAGGTACCACCCTCGACTTCCTACGACCACCGGAAGTGGTCGAAACCGCAATTTAGACCATTCCGGGAAGACCCTTTCTTGAATAACTTTTTTTGTGAAGGTCGTAGAGACTCGGAACCAAGCTCCGCCCCTAGGTTAACGGGGACGCCCGATCCAACGGTACCACTCCCGACTTCCTACGACCACCGGAAGTGGTAGCTGCCATAGACTTCCATGCAAAAACGATGTTAAAATTTGCCTAAGTGCCACGTCCGAAACGTTTTCCCAAAAAGTGTCTAGGAGCACGTTTCGGACCATTTGGAGTCGATTGGACCCTACTTGTAGTGAATTTTTTTTTACATGTGCTAGGGTGACGAAAGTTGGTGGGCGTGTTCAGGGGATCCCCCTGAGTCCATAGGTGCCGGTCCCATGTGACTAGCCTATTCCTATCGCGAGATATAAAGGTTTGAAAAAACCACTGTCCAAACGACCTTTCTGTCATAACTTTTTTTGTGAAGGTCATAGAGACCCCGAACCAAGGTCCTTGAATAGGTTTTCGGGGACGACCTTTCCAACGGTACCACCTGCGTCTTTCTACGACAACAGGAAAGGGTAGCTGCCATAGACACCCCATTCAAAGAAGTTCCAAGATTGGAGCAAAAGTCAGGTCCAAATTGTGCAGTTCCATATTGGAATTTGGGACTGTCCCATTGGAAGTCTGTATTTGGAAGGCTTATACTTAGACTTAGACTAAGGTCAGACTTAGACTTAGACTTAGACTTAGTCTTAGACTTAGACTAGGGTTAGACTTAGTCTTAGACTTAGTCTTAGAGGTTAGGGTTAGAGTTAGACTTAGACTAAGGTTAGGGTTAGACTTAGACTTAGACTAAGGGTTAGGGTTAGGTGGGTTAGGGTTAGGTTGGGTTAGGGTTAGGGTTTAGGGTTAGGTTAGGGTTAGGGTTAGGTTAGGGTTAGGGTTAGGGTTAGGGTTAGGGTTAGGGTTAGGTGTTTAGGGTTAGGGTTAGGGTTAGGGTTAGGGTTAGGGTTAGGATAGGGGATGAAAACCACTCTGGGAAGACCCTTTCTTGAATAACTTTTTTTGTGAAGGTCGTAGAGACTCGGAACCAAGTTCCTTGAATAGGTTTAGGGGGACGCCCGATCGAAAGGTACCACCCTCGACTTCCTACGACCACCGGAAGTGGTCGAAACCGCAATTTAGACCATTCCGGGAAGACCCTTTCTTGAATAACTTTTTTTGTGAAGGTCGTAGAGACTCGGAACCAAGCTCCGCCCCTAGGTTAACGGGGACGCCCGATCCAACGGTACCACTCCCGACTTCCTACGACCACCGGAAGTGGTAGCTGCCATAGACTTCCATGCAAAAACGATGTTAAAATTTGCCTAAGTGCCACGTCCGAAACGTTTTCCCAAAAAGTGTCTAGGAGCACGTTTCGGACCATTTGGAGTCGATTGGACCCTACTTGTAGTGAATTTTTTTTTACATGTGCTAGGGTGACGAAAGTTGGTGGGCGTGTTCAGGGGATCCCCCTGAGTCCATAGGTGCCGGTCCCATGTGACTAGCCTATTCCTATCGCGAGATATAAAGGTTTGAAAAAACCACTGTCCAAACGACCTTTCTGTCATAACTTTTTTTGTGAAGGTCATAGAGACCCCGAACCAAGGTCCTTGAATAGGTTTTCGGGGACGACCTTTCCAACGGTACCACCTGCGTCTTTCTACGACAACAGGAAAGGGTAGCTGCCATAGACACCCCATTCAAAGAAGTTCCAAGATTGGAGCAAAAGTCAGGTCCAAATTGTGCAGTTCCATATTGGAATTTGGGACTGTCCCATTGGAAGTCTGTATTTGGAAGGCTTATACTTAGACTTAGACTAAGGTCAGACTTAGACTTAGACTTAGACTTAGTCTTAGACTTAGACTAGGGTTAGACTTAGTCTTAGACTTAGTCTTAGAGGTTAGGGTTAGAGTTAGACTTAGACTAAGGTTAGGGTTAGACTTAGACTTAGACTAAGGGTTAGGGTTAGGTGGGTTAGGGTTAGGTTGGGTTAGGGTTAGGGTTAGGGTTAGGGTTAGGGTTAGGGTTAGGGTTAGGGTTAGGGTTAGGGTTAGGGTTAGGGTTAGGGTTAGGTTAGGGTTAGGGTTAGGGTTAGGGTTAGGGTTAGGGTTAGGGTTAGGGTTAGGGTTAGGGTTAGGGTTAGGGTTAGGGTTAGGGTTAGGGTTAGGGTTAGGGTTAGGGTTAGGGTTAGGTTAGGGTTAGGGTTAGGGTTAGGGTTAGGGTTAGGGTTAGGGTTAGGGTTAGGGTTAGGGTTAGGGTTAGGGTTAGGGTTAGGGTTAGGGTTAGGGTTAGGGTTAGGGTTAGGGTTAGGGTTAGGGTTAGGGTTAGGGTTAGGGTTAGGGTTAGGGTTAGGGTTAGGGTTAGGGTTAGGGTTAGGGTTAGGGTTAGGGTTAGGGTTAGGGTTAGGGTTAGGGTTAGGGTTAGGGTTAGGGTTAGGGTTAGGGTTAGGGTTAGGGTTAGGGTTAGGGTTAGGGTTAGGGTTAGGGTTAGGGTTAGGGTTAGGGTTAGGGTTAGGGTTAGGGTTAGGGTTAGGGTTAGGGTTAGGGTTAGGGTTAGGGTTAGGGTTAGGGTTAGGGTTAGGGTTAGGGTTAGGGTTAGGGTTAGGGTTAGGGTTAGGGTTAGGGTTAGGGTTAGGGTTAGGGTTAGGGTTAGGGTTAGGGTTAGGGTTAGGGTTAGGGTTAGGGTTAGGGTTAGGGTTAGGGTTAGGGTTAGGGTTAGGGTTAGGGTTAGGGTTAGGGTTAGGGTTAGGGTTAGGGTTAGGGTTAGGTTAGGGTTAGGGTTAGGGTTAGGGTTAGGGTTAGGGTTAGGTTAGGGTTAGGTTAGGGTTAGGGTTAGGGTTAGGGTTAGGTTAGGGTTAGGGTTAGGGTTAGGTTAGGGTTAGGTTAGGGTTAGGGTTAGGGTTAGGGTTAGGGTTAGGGTTAGGGTTAGGTTAGGGTTAGGGTTAGGGTTAGGGTTAGGGTTAGGGTTAGGGTTAGGGTTAGGGTTAGGGTTAGGGTTAGGGTTAGGG
Source organism: Centroberyx gerrardi (assembly GCF_048128805.1). Taxonomy (NCBI): domain Eukaryota; kingdom Metazoa; phylum Chordata; class Actinopteri; order Beryciformes; family Berycidae; genus Centroberyx; species Centroberyx gerrardi. The sequence continues at coordinate 38,441,177 of NC_135998.1, forward strand.
TTAGGGTTAGGGTTAGGGTTAGGGTTAGGGTTAGGGTTAGGGTTAGGGTTAGGGTTAGGGTTAGGGTTAGGGTTAGGGTTAGGGTTAGGGTTAGGGTTAGGGTTAGGGTTAGGGTTAGGGTTAGGGTTAGGGTTAGGGTTAGGGTTAGGGTTAGGGTTAGGGTTAGGGTTAGGGTTAGGGTTAGGGTTAGGGTTAGGGTTAGGGTTAGGGTTAGGGTTAGGGTTAGGGTTAGGGTTAGGTTAGGGTTAGGGTTAGGGTTAGGGTTAGGGTTAGGGTTAGGGTTAGGGTTAGGGTTAGGGTTAGGGTTAGGGTTAGGGTTAGGGTTAGGGTTAGGGTTAGGGTTAGGGTTAGGGTTAGGGTTAGGGTTAGGGTTAGGGTTAGGGTTAGGGTTAGGGTTAGGGTTAGGGTTAGGGTTAGGGTTAGGGTTAGGGTTAGGGTTAGGGTTAGGGTTAGGGTTAGGGTTAGGGTTAGGGTTAGGGTTAGGGTTAGGGTTAGGGTTAGGGTTAGGGTTAGGGTTAGGGTTAGGGTTAGGGTTAGGGTTAGGGTTAGGGTTAGGGTTAGGGTTAGGGTTAGGGTTAGGGTTAGGGTTAGGGTTAGGGTTAGGGTTAGGGTTAGGGTTAGGGTTAGGGTTAGGGTTAGGGTTAGGGTTAGGGTTAGGGTTAGGGTTAGGGTTAGGGTTAGGGTTAGGGTTAGGGTTAGGGTTAGGGTTAGGGTTAGGGTTAGGGTTAGGGTTAGGGTTAGGGTTAGGGTTAGGGTTAGGGTTAGGGTTAGGGTTAGGGTTAGGGTTAGGGTTAGGGTTAGGGTTAGGTTAGGGTTAGGGTTAGGGTTAGGGTTAGGGTTAGGGTTAGGGTTAGGGTTAGGGTTAGGGTTAGGGTTAGGGTTAGGGTTAGGGTTAGGGTTAGGGTTAGGGTTAGGGTTAGGGTTAGGGTTAGGGTTAGGGTTAGGGTTAGGGTTAGGGTTAGGGTTAGGGTTAGGGTTAGGGTTAGGGTTAGGGTTAGGGTTAGGGTTAGGGTTAGGGTTAGGGTTAGGGTTAGGGTTAGGGTTAGGGTTAGGGTTAGGGTTAGGGTTAGGGTTAGGGTTAGGGTTAGGGTTAGGGTTAGGGTTAGGGTTAGGGTTAGGGTTAGGGTTAGGGTTAGGGTTAGGGTTAGGGTTAGGGTTAGGGTTAGGGTTAGGGTTAGGGTTAGGGTTAGGGTTAGGGTTAGGGTTAGGGTTAGGGTTAGGGTTAGGGTTAGGGTTAGGGTTAGGGTTAGGGTTAGGGTTAGGGTTAGGGTTAGGGTTAGGGTTAGGGTTAGGGTTAGGGTTAGGGTTAGGGTTAGGGTTAGGGTTAGGGTTAGGGTTAGGGTTAGGGTTAGGGTTAGGGTTAGGGTTAGGGTTAGGGTTAGGGTTAGGGTTAGGGTTAGGGTTAGGGTTAGGGTTAGGGTTAGGGTTAGGGTTAGGGTTAGGGTTAGGGTTAGGGTTAGGGTTAGGGTTAGGGTTAGGGTTAGGGTTAGGGTTAGGGTTAGGGTTAGGGTTAGGGTTAGGGTTAGGGTTAGGGTTAGGGTTAGGGTTAGGGTTAGGGTTAGGGTTAGGGTTAGGGTTAGGGTTAGGGTTAGGGTTAGGGTTAGGGTTAGGGTTAGGGTTAGGGTTAGGGTTAGGGTTAGGGTTAGGGTTAGGGTTAGGGTTAGGGTTAGGGTTAGGGTTAGGGTTAGGGTTAGGGTTAGGGTTAGGGTTAGGGTTAGGGTTAGGGTTAGGGTTAGGGTTAGGGTTAGGGTTAGGGTTAGGGTTAGGGTTAGGGTTAGGGTTAGGGTTAGGGTTAGGGTTAGGGTTAGGGTTAGGGTTAGGGTTAGGGTTAGGGTTAGGGTTAGGGTTAGGGTTAGGGTTAGGGTTAGGGTTAGGGTTAGGGTTAGGGTTAGGGTTAGGGTTAGGGTTAGGGTTAGGGTTAGGGTTAGGGTTAGGGTTAGGGTTAGGGTTAGGGTTAGGGTTAGGGTTAGGGTTAGGGTTAGGGTTAGGGTTAGGGTTAGGGTTAGGGTTAGGGTTAGGGTTAGGGTTAGGGTTAGGGTTAGGGTTAGGGTTAGGGTTAGGGTTAGGGTTAGGGTTAGGGTTAGGGTTAGGGTTAGGGTTAGGGTTAGGGTTAGGGTTAGGGTTAGGGTTAGGGTTAGGGTTAGGGTTAGGGTTAGGGTTAGGGTTAGGGTTAGGGTTAGGGTTAGGGTTAGGGTTAGGGTTAGGGTTAGGGTTAGGGTTAGGGTTAGGGTTAGGGTTAGGGTTAGGGTTAGGGTTAGGGTTAGGGTTAGGGTTAGGGTTAGGGTTAGGGTTAGGGTTAGGGTTAGGGTTAGGGTTAGGGTTAGGGTTAGGGTTAGGGTTAGGGTTAGGGTTAGGGTTAGGGTTAGGGTTAGGGTTAGGGTTAGGGTTAGGGTTAGGGTTAGGGTTAGGGTTAGGGTTAGGGTTAGGGTTAGGGTTAGGGTTAGGGTTAGGGTTAGGGTTAGGGTTAGGGTTAGGGTTAGGGTTAGGGTTAGGGTTAGGGTTAGGGTTAGGGTTAGGGTTAGGGTTAGGGTTAGGGTTAGGGTTAGGGTTAGGGTTAGGGTTAGGGTTAGGGTTAGGGTTAGGGTTAGGGTTAGGGTTAGGGTTAGGGTTAGGGTTAGGGTTAGGGTTAGGGTTAGGGTTAGGGTTAGGGTTAGGGTTAGGGTTAGGGTTAGGGTTAGGGTTAGGGTTAGGGTTAGGGTTAGGGTTAGGGTTAGGGTTAGGGTTAGGGTTAGGGTTAGGGTTAGGGTTAGGGTTAGGGTTAGGGTTAGGGTTAGGGTTAGGGTTAGGGTTAGGGTTAGGGTTAGGGTTAGGGTTAGGGTTAGGGTTAGGGTTAGGGTTAGGGTTAGGGTTAGGGTTAGGGTTAGGGTTAGGGTTAGGGTTAGGGTTAGGGTTAGGGTTAGGGTTAGGGTTAGGGTTAGGGTTAGGGTTAGGGTTAGGGTTAGGGTTAGGGTTAGGGTTAGGGTTAGGGTTAGGGTTAGGGTTAGGGTTAGGGTTAGGGTTAGGGTTAGGGTTAGGGTTAGGGTTAGGGTTAGGGTTAGGGTTAGGGTTAGGGTTAGGGTTAGGGTTAGGGTTAGGGTTAGGGTTAGGGTTAGGGTTAGGGTTAGGGTTAGGGTTAGGGTTAGGGTTAGGGTTAGGGTTAGGGTTAGGGTTAGGGTTAGGGTTAGGGTTAGGGTTAGGGTTAGGGTTAGGGTTAGGGTTAGGGTTAGGGTTAGGGTTAGGGTTAGGGTTAGGGTTAGGGTTAGGGTTAGGGTTAGGGTTAGGGTTAGGGTTAGGGTTAGGGTTAGGGTTAGGGTTAGGGTTAGGGTTAGGGTTAGGGTTAGGGTTAGGGTTAGGGTTAGGGTTAGGGTTAGGGTTAGGGTTAGGGTTAGGGTTAGGGTTAGGGTTAGGGTTAGGGTTAGGGTTAGGGTTAGGGTTAGGGTTAGGGTTAGGGTTAGGGTTAGGGTTAGGGTTAGGGTTAGGGTTAGGGTTAGGGTTAGGGTTAGGGTTAGGGTTAGGGTTAGGGTTAGGGTTAGGGTTAGGGTTAGGGTTAGGGTTAGGGTTAGGGTTAGGGTTAGGGTTAGGGTTAGGGTTAGGGTTAGGGTTAGGGTTAGGGTTAGGGTTAGGGTTAGGGTTAGGGTTAGGGTTAGGGTTAGGGTTAGGGTTAGGGTTAGGGTTAGGGTTAGGGTTAGGGTTAGGGTTAGGGTTAGGGTTAGGGTTAGGGTTAGGGTTAGGGTTAGGGTTAGGGTTAGGGTTAGGGTTAGGGTTAGGGTTAGGGTTAGGGTTAGGGTTAGGGTTAGGGTTAGGGTTAGGGTTAGGGTTAGGGTTAGGGTTAGGGTTAGGGTTAGGGTTAGGGTTAGGGTTAGGGTTAGGGTTAGGGTTAGGGTTAGGGTTAGGGTTAGGGTTAGGGTTAGGGTTAGGGTTAGGGTTAGGGTTAGGGTTAGGGTTAGGGTTAGGGTTAGGGTTAGGGTTAGGGTTAGGGTTAGGGTTAGGGTTAGGGTTAGGGTTAGGGTTAGGGTTAGGGTTAGGGTTAGGGTTAGGGTTAGGGTTAGGGTTAGGGTTAGGGTTAGGGTTAGGGTTAGGGTTAGGGTTAGGGTTAGGGTTAGGGTTAGGGTTAGGGTTAGGGTTAGGGTTAGGGTTAGGGTTAGGGTTAGGGTTAGGGTTAGGGTTAGGGTTAGGGTTAGGGTTAGGGTTAGGGTTAGGGTTAGGGTTAGGGTTAGGGTTAGGGTTAGGGTTAGGGTTAGGGTTAGGGTTAGGGTTAGGGTTAGGGTTAGGGTTAGGGTTAGGGTTAGGGTTAGGGTTAGGGTTAGGGTTAGGGTTAGGGTTAGGGTTAGGGTTAGGGTTAGGGTTAGGGTTAGGGTTAGGGTTAGGGTTAGGGTTAGGGTTAGGGTTAGGGTTAGGGTTAGGGTTAGGGTTAGGGTTAGGGTTAGGGTTAGGGTTAGGGTTAGGGTTAGGGTTAGGGTTAGGGTTAGGGTTAGGGTTAGGGTTAGGGTTAGGGTTAGGGTTAGGGTTAGGGTTAGGGTTAGGGTTAGGGTTAGGGTTAGGGTTAGGGTTAGGGTTAGGGTTAGGGTTAGGGTTAGGGTTAGGGTTAGGGTTAGGGTTAGGGTTAGGGTTAGGGTTAGGGTTAGGGTTAGGGTTAGGGTTAGGGTTAGGGTTAGGGTTAGGGTTAGGGTTAGGGTTAGGGTTAGGGTTAGGGTTAGGGTTAGGGTTAGGGTTAGGGTTAGGGTTAGGGTTAGGGTTAGGGTTAGGGTTAGGGTTAGGGTTAGGGTTAGGGTTAGGGTTAGGGTTAGGGTTAGGGTTAGGGTTAGGGTTAGGGTTAGGGTTAGGGTTAGGGTTAGGGTTAGGGTTAGGGTTAGGGTTAGGGTTAGGGTTAGGGTTAGGGTTAGGGTTAGGGTTAGGGTTAGGGTTAGGGTTAGGGTTAGGGTTAGGGTTAGGGTTAGGGTTAGGGTTAGGGTTAGGGTTAGGGTTAGGGTTAGGGTTAGGGTTAGGGTTAGGGTTAGGGTTAGGGTTAGGGTTAGGGTTAGGGTTAGGGTTAGGGTTAGGGTTAGGGTTAGGGTTAGGGTTAGGGTTAGGGTTAGGGTTAGGGTTAGGGTTAGGGTTAGGGTTAGGGTTAGGGTTAGGGTTAGGGTTAGGGTTAGGGTTAGGGTTAGGGTTAGGGTTAGGGTTAGGGTTAGGGTTAGGGTTAGGGTTAGGGTTAGGGTTAGGGTTAGGGTTAGGGTTAGGGTTAGGGTTAGGGTTAGGGTTAGGGTTAGGGTTAGGGTTAGGGTTAGGGTTAGGGTTAGGGTTAGGGTTAGGGTTAGGGTTAGGGTTAGGGTTAGGGTTAGGGTTAGGGTTAGGGTTAGGGTTAGGGTTAGGGTTAGGGTTAGGGTTAGGGTTAGGGTTAGGGTTAGGGTTAGGGTTAGGGTTAGGGTTAGGGTTAGGGTTAGGGTTAGGGTTAGGGTTAGGGTTAGGGTTAGGGTTAGGGTTAGGGTTAGGGTTAGGGTTAGGGTTAGGGTTAGGGTTAGGGTTAGGGTTAGGGTTAGGGTTAGGGTTAGGGTTAGGGTTAGGGTTAGGGTTAGGGTTAGGGTTAGGGTTAGGGTTAGGGTTAGGGTTAGGGTTAGGGTTAGGGTTAGGGTTAGGGTTAGGGTTAGGGTTAGGGTTAGGGTTAGGGTTAGGGTTAGGGTTAGGGTTAGGGTTAGGGTTAGGGTTAGGGTTAGGGTTAGGGTTAGGGTTAGGGTTAGGGTTAGGGTTAGGGTTAGGGTTAGGGTTAGGGTTAGGGTTAGGGTTAGGGTTAGGGTTAGGGTTAGGGTTAGGGTTAGGGTTAGGGTTAGGGTTAGGGTTAGGGTTAGGGTTAGGGTTAGGGTTAGGGTTAGGGTTAGGGTTAGGGTTAGGGTTAGGGTTAGGGTTAGGGTTAGGGTTAGGGTTAGGGTTAGGGTTAGGGTTAGGGTTAGGGTTAGGGTTAGGGTTAGGGTTAGGGTTAGGGTTAGGGTTAGGGTTAGGGTTAGGGTTAGGGTTAGGGTTAGGGTTAGGGTTAGGGTTAGGGTTAGGGTTAGGGTTAGGGTTAGGGTTAGGGTTAGGGTTAGGGTTAGGGTTAGGGTTAGGGTTAGGGTTAGGGTTAGGGTTAGGGTTAGGGTTAGGGTTAGGGTTAGGGTTAGGGTTAGGGTTAGGGTTAGGGTTAGGGTTAGGGTTAGGGTTAGGGTTAGGGTTAGGGTTAGGGTTAGGGTTAGGGTTAGGGTTAGGGTTAGGGTTAGGGTTAGGGTTAGGGTTAGGGTTAGGGTTAGGGTTAGGGTTAGGGTTAGGGTTAGGGTTAGGGTTAGGGTTAGGGTTAGGGTTAGGGTTAGGGTTAGGGTTAGGGTTAGGGTTAGGGTTAGGGTTAGGGTTAGGGTTGGGTTAGGGTTAGGGTTAGGGTTAGGGTTAGGGTTAGGGTTAGGGTTAGGGTTAGGGTTAGGGTTAGGGTTAGGGTTAGGGTTGGGTTAGGGTTAGGGTTAGGGTTAGGGTTAGGGTTAGGGTTAGGGTTAGGGTTAGGGTTAGGGTTAGGGTTAGGGTTAGGGTTAGGGTTAGGGTTAGGGTTAGGGTTAGGGTTAGGGTTAGGGTTAGGGTTAGGGTTAGGGTTAGGGTTAGGGTTAGGGTTAGGGTTAGGGTTAGGGTTAGGGTTAGGGTTAGGGTTAGGGTTAGGGTTAGGGTTAGGGTTAGGGTTAGG
>NC_135999.1:0-45000 GCF_048128805.1 Centroberyx gerrardi
TTTACGTTCCAGAGCAACCCGTCCATCTATTGGTTAGATATGTTTACGTCCCAGAGCAACCCGTCCATCTATTGGTTAGATATGTTTACGTCCCAGAGCAACCCGTCCATCTATTTGTTAGATATGTTTACGTTCCAGAGGAACCCGTCCAGCTGTTGGTTCTCAGGTTCAGGTCTTGTCAGGTTAATCTGTTTACAGGAACCTTTAGCCTGTTAGTCGACTTGTTTTCTTGAATAAACCAGTTAACAGAATAATCCCTGAACTCTTTGAACAATAGCAGCTCACTGATCATTAGGGTCAGACTGATGTTGGGGTCGATATCATCCTTTGATTAATGATCAGATATCATCCTCCTGGTCACACATACAGAAAACCTGACAGGCCGTTTGATTGTCTTTGCTCATTTCATTTATTCATTCAACTGTTTTTTGAGTCTGGTCGTATTGATCCTGTATCTGTATGAGTCTGGTCATATTGATCCTGTATCTGTATGGGTCTGGTCGTATTGATCCTGTATCTGTATGGGTCTGGTCGTATTGATCCTGTATCTGTATGAGTCTGGTCGTATTGATCCTGTATCTGTATGGGTCTGGTCATATTGATCCTGTATCTGTATGAGTCTGGTCGTATTGATCCTGTATCTGTATGGGTCTGGTCGTATTGATCCTGTATCTTGTGTGTTTCAGTGGGTCGTCGGTTCGATTCGAGGACGTTGCTGGTCAGGATTTAGCGAAGCAGGCGCTGCAGGAGATCGTGATCCTTCCTGCACTGAGACCTGAGGTGAGTCCTGACCTCAGTACATATTACAGACTGTTATCAGGTGAGTCCTGACCTCAGTACATATTACAGAATTTATCAGGTGAGTCCTGACCTCAGTACATATTACAGACTGTTATCAGGTGAGTCCTGACCTCAGTACATATTACAGAATTTATCAGGTGAGTTCTGACCTCAGCACATATTACAGACTGTTATCAGGTGAGTCCTGACCTCAGTACATATTACAGACTGTTATCAGGTGAGTCCTGACCTCAGTACATATTACAGACTGTTATCAGGTGAGTCCTGACCTCAGTACATATTACAGACTGTTATCAGGTGAGTCCTGACCTCAGTACATATTACAGACTGTTATCAGGTGAGTCCTGACCTCAGTACATATTACAGACTGTTATCAGGTGAGTCCTGACCTCAGTACATATTACAGACTGTTATCAGGTGAGTCCTGACCTCAGTACATATTACAGACTGTTATCAGGTGAGTTCTGACCTCAGTACATATTACAGACTGTTATCAGGTGAGTCCTGACCTCAGTACATATTACAGACTGTTATCAGGTGAGTCCTGACCTCAGTACATATTACAGACTGTTATCAGGTGAGTCCTGACCTCAGTACATATTACAGACTGTTATCAGGTGAGTCCTGACCTCAGTACATATTACAGACTGTTATCAGGTGAGTCCTGACCTCAGTACATATTACAGACTGTTATCAGGTGAGTCCTGACCTCAGTACATATTACAGACTGTTATCAGGTGAGTTCTGACCTCAGTACATATTACAGACTGTTATCAGGTGAGTCCTGACCTCAGTACATATTACAGACTGTTATCAGGTGAGTCCTGACCTCAGTACATATTACAGACTGTTATCAGGTGAGTTCTGACCTCAGTACATTTATATTACAGACTTTTATCAGCGAGTGAGCAGAGAGGTTCAGTGTCTGAGGAACTCTTTGTAGCAAAGCAGAGGGATGGAAGAATGTTTGTGAGAGAGAGAGAGAGAGAGAGTCTGCTGTAGAAAAACTGATGTCCAGTTGAATCAGAGATCATAAATAAACATTATCAGTGCGTTCTGTGAGTCAGATTTAAAATGTCGGTCAGCAGAGTTTCTTCTTCTCTAGTTGTTTACAGGACTGCGCGCTCCAGCCAGAGGGCTTCTTCTCTTCGGCCCGCCCGGCAACGGAAAGACCATGCTGGTGAGTCTGAGTAAAAATAATAACAAACGGTTTGAATTTTATACCATATAAATATAAAATGCATATATATGTGTGTGTGTATATAAATATATATATATATATATATATTTATATACACACACATATCTGTGTGTGTGTGTGTGTGTATATATATATGAGATTATATATATAATTTTATAAATACCTAATTATAAATAATAGTTTTATTTTATTTATTTATGGCTCAGTAAGACTATCAGTCCGCTCTTTCCACATGAACCAAAATAACTGAGCGTTGCTGCTTCTACATTATTGACCCAGATTTTATACAGATTTTATTCTCCAGAGCGTTGCAGTGAGTTGAGTATGTGTGATAATCAGATTAAAGGCATATAGAGGCCAGAAGGAAAGGTCTGGATGAATTTAAGGATAAAGGAACATCTGGTCTAGAAATGTTGCACTTTTAAAGCGGAGCATCTCTTGTTCCTGTAGTCAGCCGCTCTGAAACCAGAGAAAACCTTTGATGTCAACAGCAATGTGAAATCTGAAGCTACTTTATTTTGTTTTTCTAATGAAATTAGCTTTATTTTATGTTATTATTATTTCCTGTCTCTCCCACTTCAGATTTTACATCTTGCTACCATGCCCCATAATGAATTCTCATCACTCCACGTCAATGAGGCTACAGACACACTCTGCTCCTCGCTAGCCGCCTCTCTAAACAATCTCTGCCCTCTCTCATCCAAACCTGCTCGTAACACCCCCCCCCAGTCCATGGCTCACCGGTGTCATCAGAGAGCAACGGGCGGGGCTCAGAGCAGCTGAGAGAAAATGGCGCAAATCCAGAGATCCCACTGACCTCAGTGACTATCAGTCTCTCCTATCTGCATTCTCCTCCCATCTAAAAAGTGCCTAGACCACTTACTATCAGGAGAAAATCAGCAGTGCCAAAGACGCTCGAAAATTATTTTCAGCTTTTAACTCACTCCTCAACCCTCCACCACCTCCACCCTCAACTCTGCTCACTGCTGACCTCTTCGCATCCTTCTTTACTGATAAGGTTTCTACCATCAGTAACCAGTTCTCTGAGCCTGACCAGCTCAGTCTGCCTCCAGCTAACAGAGTCTCACTCCTTTCATGTACCCATCTCACCGAGGAGCAAGTCTCCAAGCTTCTGCTGGACTCTAGTCCCACTACCTGTCCGTTGGACCCCATACCCTCCAACCTCCTGCAGGCCATTTCGCCCACACTTATCCCTGCAGTCACGCACATCATCAACTCCTCACTTACAACGGGTGTGTTCCCCACTGCTTTTAAGCAAGCCCAGGTTACCCTGCTGCTAAAGAAACCTACACTCAACCCGTGTCAGGTTGAAAAGTACAGGCTGGTTTCACTCCTCACCTTCCTTTCCAAGACTCTTGAGCGCTCAGTCTTTAATCAAGTCTCTGAATTCCTTTCTGAGAACAACCTGTATGATCCTAACCAGTCTGGCTTCAAACGCGGACACTCTACTGAGACTGCGCTCTTGTCTGTAGTGGAAACACTGTGATCAGCTAGAGCTGCCAGTCAGTCCTCTGTTCTAATGTTGCTCGACCTATCGGCTGCCTTTGACACGGTTAACCACCAAATCCTCCTCTCCACACTCGCTGAGCTCGGCTTCTCAGGATCTGGTCTCTACTGGTTTGAGTCCAACCTCTCAGGGAGATCCTTTAGAGTGTCTTGGAGAGGGGAAGTGTCTAAATCCCACTGCTGGTCCACAGGGGAACCTCAAGGGTCAGTGCTTGGAGCCCTTCTCTTTTCAATATACACCACCTCACTTGGTGCAGTCATCCGCTCACATGGCTTCTCATATATTGATATTGCTTTTAAACAACAGTTCTATAAACAAAGCTAATTATCAAGTAATGGTAACTCGAGGCAACTTCCCAACTACAGGCTAGCAGCTACTTTGACGAATTCAGCTTACTTTCTTCCCCCTCGTCCTGCTGTGACAACCATTCACAATTAAGGTCAAATGTCTCCATATTTGCGCTGTCGCTACTTGGAGCGAATTAAGATAGTTTTGTGTAGCCATCAATGTTATATTAGAATACCAGTCAAGTGGAGTGATACGTATAGTAAAAAGTCCCAGTGCTGTTATACTGTATATCAGCACTCGTGGAATGCCTCTTGTCCAATCAATCATTACTCGACCGGAACTCACTGTTATATAAGAAGCGGACATGGCAACCCACAAAGTCATCCCTGTTACGTCCTTCTCACAAACCAGCTGCAGCTTTCTCCAGACCTGAAGGAACTGCTATACTGAATGACTGACTAAATGACACATGGGGACATGAACCCAGAGTCTCCAGTGTAAATGACACATGGGGACATGAACCCAGAGTCTCCAGTGTAAATGACACATGGGGACATGAACCCAGTGTCTCCAGTGTAAATGACACATGGGGACATGAACCCAGTGTCTCCAGTGTAAATGACACCTATGGGGACATGAACCCAGAGTCTCCAGTGTAAATGACACATGGGGACATGAACCCAGTGTCTCCAGTGTAAATGACACATGGGGACATGAACCCAGAGTCTCCAGTGTAAATGACACCTATGTCTGTCACAAAGGTCACAACACAGTCACAAACACTGTGATATGAACACTAGGCAAGCGAGCATTACTGAATACGAGGTGAGAGAGCGCCATTTTGAGTAACAAACCTGTTATTCCAAAAACAGCTTTGCTGTCTCAGTGTAGTTGTTACTAAAATATTCGGCAAATATTTGTCACACTTAGATTAGCCATTGCAGGCAAGTAATCAAATATTTCAAATTCCACTGTTAGCAGCTTAATGTGATGACTTTATTATTTTATGGAACAGGCAAAAGCTGTGGCCATGGAGTCCAACGCTACCTTCTTCAACATCAGCGCTGCCAGTTTAACCTCCAAATACGTAAGTGCCTGAACATCCACTCACAGCTACTTTAAGCCCTTGATGCAGCACACAACACAACACAACACAACACAACACAACACAACACAACACAACACAACACAACACAACAGCTAAATTGCCCAATAATCTCTACAATGCTGGTAAAGAATCCTGTATTTTACTTTGTAGCTTTGCTTTCTTCTACTGTTGTTAGGCCAGATGCCATGTGTCAGGCATTAGCGTTGATATGTTTATATGTATGTTGTATATTTTTAATAATTGTTGTTGTGCTGTTTTTTTAGTCTTACATAAATGTAAGAAATAAAAAGATAAAAAATAAAAACTAAACTGTAAAGCCTGTTGGTTGTTTCTATCAGGTGGGTGAAGGGGAGAAACTGGTTCGAGCTTTGTTTTCTGTGGCCAGAGAGCTGCAGCCCTCCATTATCTTCATAGGTAACACGCATGTTCATACACTTTACATGCTTACAACACATGTTCATACACTTTACATGCTTACAACACATGTTCATACACTTTACATGCTTACAACACATGTTCATACACTTTGCATGCTTACAACACGCATGTTTATACACTTGATGTGCTTACAACACGTGCATACACTTTACATTCTTACAACACGCATGTTCATACACCTTACATGCTTACAACACGCATGTTCGTACACTTTACATGCTTACAACACGCATGTTCGTACACTTTACATGCTTACAACACGCATGTTCGTGCACTTGATGTGCTTACAACACGCATGTTCGTACACTTTACATGCTTACAACACGCATGTTCGTACACTTGATGTGCTTACAACACGCATGTTCGTACACTTTACATGCTTACAACACGCATGTTCGTACACTTGATGTGCTTACAACACGCATGTTCGTACACTTTACATGCTTACAACATGCATGTTCGTACACTTGATGTGCTTACAACACATGTTCATACACTTTACATGCTTACAACACGCATGTTCGTACACTTGATGTGCTTACAACACGCATGTTCGTACACTTTACATGCTTACAACACGCATGTTCGTACACTTGATGTGCTTACAACACATGTTCATACACTTTACATACTTACAACACGCATGTTCGTACACTTGATGTGCTTACAACACATGTTCATACACTTTACATGCTTACAACACGCATGTTCGTACACTTGATGTGCTTACAACACATGTTCATACACTTTACACGTCCTGTCTCACCTGTCTCTCCTGTCTTCCTGTCTCTCCTGTCTTCCTGTCTCACCTGTCTTCCTGTCTCACCTGTCTCCCTGTCTCACCTGTCTCCCTGTCTCACCTGTCTTCCTGTCTCCCTGTCTCACCTGTCTCCCTGTCTCACCTGTCTCTCCTGTCTTCCTGTCTCACCCGTCTTCCTGTCTCACCTGTCTCCCTGTCTCACCTGTCTCTCCTGTGTTCCTGTCTCACCTGTCTTCCTGTCTCCCTGTCTCACCCGTCTTCCTGTCTCACCCTGTCTCACCGGTCTTCCTGCCTCACTTGTCTTCCTGTCTCACCTGTCTCCCTGTCTCACCCGTCTTCCTGTCTCACCTGTCTCCCTGTCTCACCTGTCTCTCCTGTCTTCCTGTCTCACCTGTCTCCCTGTCTCACCTGTCTTCCTGTCTCACCTGTCTTCCTGCCTCACTTGTCTTCCTGTCTCACCTGTCTCCCTGTCTCACCCGTCTTCCTGTCTCACCTGTCTCTCCTGTCTCACCCTGTCTCACCCGTCTTCCTGTCTCACCTGTCTCTCCTGTCTCACCCTGTCTCACCTGTCTTCCTGTCTCACCCTGTCTCACCTGTCTTCCTGTCTCACCTGTCTCCCTGTCTCACCCGTCTTCCTGTCTCACCCTGTCTCACCCTGTCTCACCTGTCTCACCCTGTCTCACCTGTCTTCCTGTCTCACCTGTCTCACCTGTCCTGTTGTCAGATGAAGTGGACAGTCTGCTGTGTGAGCGGAGGGAAGGCGAACACGACGCCAGCCGCCGCCTGAAGACCGAGTTCCTGATCGAGTTTGACGGGGTAAAACTCTCCTCCATGTTTTTAGCTTAGTGTCCGTTTGTGTTTTGCTTCTGTCTCTCTGTTTAGTCAAATACTCTTGTTATCCAACATCTAATTTTTTAACTTGTTATCCAACATCTAATTTTTTAACTTGTTATCCAACATCTAATTATTTAACTTGTTATCCAACATCTAATTTTTTAACTTGTTATCCAACATCTAATTTTTTAACTTGTTATCCAACATCTAAGTTTTTAACTTGTTTTCCAACATTTTTTAACAACATTTAAAAATGTTTTAGCATTGGACTGATCAACCTGGTGGAACATTTGTATTCTGTTCACCGCACAGATCCGTCGGCTCGGCACGTTAGGAAACGATTCAGCTGGTATATAGTATATAATATACTGTATATATTCAGTATATATACACAGTACATAGGTTAGCTACCTACACCATGGAAAACATTAAATATTTCATCACTGATAAATTCACAGTAATAGAATGTTAGCTAAGGAGATTTACCGTCTGTATGTGCCGTGAACCGTAAGGTTTTCATGACACTGGCGTTTCCGGCACATTCCACCACTTTTCATTCAGCAGCGTCTGACTGCAGAATACAAGCTGGCAGCGCCGTGAAGGATCAGGAAGATCACCAGTGTGCAGCTGTGATCTTCAGCTTCGTAGCTTCACTGATCTGTGAAACAATAAAAACAAGTTTCTAGGCCGCTAACGGAGCTAACTGATAAATCAAGCTAAAACAGCAAAGCCTTCACAGCTGACTTTGTTTTTAAAGAATTTATGTTGTCCATTTCAGACAAAACTGAGTCCAAAGCTGCATCGCTTAAACTGTCGTGAGCGGCCATTGTTGTTTTTGAAATTCAGCCGCTTTTGAAACCCAATCCAGAGCCTCGGGCTGCAGACTGATTTTGGTTTTTAAGGCCGATACCAATATTTTGGATTCAAGCTGCCAATTGATGACATTTTTGCCAATATTCATGTTCTTTAAAGATTAAATGTGTAATATTTCTGCCTTACTAAAGTATAATATGACTAGTGGCAGACTGGCTGGTTCCATACAGGTGTGTGTGTGTGTGCAGGTTCAGTCCGGAGGTGAGGACAGGGTTTTGGTGATGGGGGCGACCAACAGGCCTCAGGAGCTGGACGAAGCTGTTCTCAGGTCAGATCTTCATGTTGTTTTGTTTTCAGCCACTAGATGGCAGTAAAACCTTCCAGCTACTCTCTCTCTCTCTCTCTCTCTCTCTCTCTCTCTCTCTCTCTCTCTCTCTCTCTCTCTCTCTCTCTCTCAATTAAATTCAAAGGGGCTTTATTGGCATGGGAAACATGTTTACATTGCCAAAGCAAGTGTGAAATAAAAACAAAAAATGTAAGTACAATTAAAGATATACTAGAATAAAGAAATGTGTAAACATTACAACATTGCAAGCTCTCTCTCTCTCTGTCTCTCTCTCTCTCTCTCTCTCTCTCTGTCTATCTCTCTCTCTCCCTCTCTCTCTCTCTCTCTGTCTCTCTCTCTCTCTGTCTCTCTCTCTCTCACTCTCTCTCTCTCTCACTCTCTCTCTCTCTCCCTCCTCTCTCCCTCTCTCTCTCTCTCTCTCTCTCTCTGTCTCTCTCACTCTCTCTCTCACTCTCTCTCTCTCTGTGTCTCTCTCCCTCCTCTCTCTCTGTCTCTCACTCTCTCTCTCTCTCTCTCTCTCTCTCTCTCCCTCCTCTCTCCCCCTCTCTCTCTCTCTGTCTCTCTCCCTCTGTCTCTCTCCCTCTCTCTCTCTCTCTCTGTCTCTCTCTCTCTCTCTCTCTCTAGGCGGTTTGCTAAGCGTGTCTATGTGGCTCTACCAACTGAGGAGGTGAGTCAACAGTTTGGGTTAGGGTCAGATGTTACAGTCCTTTTTAAAGGAAACTAAATGATTGACAGCACAACATTAAACCAAATAATGGAACTTTTTAAATGAGACATTTTTACAAACTGGATCTTGTAGACATTAGAGATACTGAATCATTGAATCATGTAGAATTAGATTCCAGTGGTGGCGGCGTAGGATTGTTTCCGACTCGCGTGATCCAAACATTTCCAATAACTCCAGAGCGTTGTAAAGTCCAAAAGTCAAAATTTCTTGAAAAAAGATAGATATAATCACTTCCGAAATTCACAACATGTTTTTACCTAACGAAATATTCTTCTTCAATCCATATTTGTTGGCGTTTAGCCTTTCAAAACAAAAACATTCAAAACATTTCACTGCGGTCAAAAAGCTGTCCCGCTTGCCACACACAAAGGGAGCCCGCTGTATTAAAGGGGCGGTCCTGCAGCCATCAAACAGCAGCTATGGCTCTACCTATCCACAGTGCTATGTCATACAATAAAAAATGTAACAAAATAAACGATACTTAAATAATTCGACCCATATAATGTCTGCATACAAACAATATAACTAGATTACATTACATTTACATATTTACATAATCACAATAACAAAAAATCTATTTCGGCTCTAACAAATCATGAAGTTGAATATGAACTGAATATGAATGTAAAACTCTCCATAGCTCTTCTACAGTCTCTCTGCACCATATGTAGTAATAGACATGTGATGAATATTAATAGACTTTATTGATTACTGCGGTCGATCTGTAAAGCTGGATGTGTGTTGGTGTTTTGTCTGTAGACTCGCTTCAAGCTGCTGAAGAACCTGTTGGGGAAACATGGAAACCCTTTAACTCAGAGAGAACTGAGCCAGTTGGCCAGGTAAATGGTATCAGTTATTGATCGACTAATTGATTTTTAGAATTACACGCTGCCCATGAGATAGCTATTTGATATTTTTTATTTGCTATTAGCTATTTTTCAGAAGAAAAAGCTTAAAATGTTCATATTTTCTTGTAGTTTGTGGAAATTTGTACTGAGGAAATCTGTTGACTCGTGTCTATTTCTGTAAACAAAGCAGACAGCACTTTAATGTTTAACAGATTTAAAAAAAAGAGTTTTAGAAGCAGGTAGTGGGATCAGACTGTTAGGATGTGAAGCAGGAAGCTGAACATCTGTACTTCCTGTCCTGTCTGTCTGTGATTGGTTCAGAATGACGGAGGGTTACTCCGGCAGCGACCTGACCTCATTGGCTAAAGACGCCTCCCTGGGTCCAATCAGAGGTGAGATTCACCCGGATTCATTCACACTGATTTACTTTATAGTTATTATAGATATTACTTGTTATAATAATGACCAGTTATGGTTTAGGGTTAAAATATATAATATACATATAATATACTTCTGTCTCCCCCTGAACACAAGAAAAATAGAATGGAATTTTCTCTTCTCCTTTATGTAAAAAAAGTAACTATAATTGCAATACCATGGTAATAGTAAAGTGTAATATCTATATTTGTACATTTCTATAGTTGTGTGACTTATTCTCAAGTGTAAAAGTAAAATTATAAATAAATAATAATTATTATTATTATTATGGATTATTGAATTATTATCGATTGAATGATAACAAATACATACAATTAATCATTTCATTTATAATAAACCAGAACTTATGATGATGGTGATGATGGTGATGATGATGATGATGATGATGGTGATGGTGATGATGATGGTGGTGATGATAATGATGGTGGTGGTGGTGGTGATGATGATGGTGATGGTGAAGGCTGTACAGTCACAACCTGTTCATTATGACAGCTGAATAAAAACAGCTCATTGATTTTCTTCCTTTTTTTTTTGTTTTTTGTTTTTTTTCTCCAAGCCTTTTGCAGCTTGTACTGCCATCTGGTTTCTGAGTTGAACACCTCCAGCCTAGTGTAGTGCAGTATAGTATAGTATAGTGGTGTATAGTATAGTATAGTGTTGTAGAGTATAGTGTTGTAGAGTATAGTGTAGTGTTGTATAGTACAGTATAGTGTTGTATAGTGTAGTGTTGTATAGTATAGTGTAGTATAGTATAGTGTTGTAGAGTATAGTGTTGTATAGTATAGTATAGTGTTGTATAGTATAGTGTTGTAGAGTGTAGCGTTGTATAGTATAGTGTTGTATAGTATAGTATAGTATAGTGTTGTATAGTTTAGTGTTGTATAGTATAGTATAGTATAGTGTTGTAGAGTGTAGTGTTGTATAGTATAGTGTTGTATAGTATAGTATAGTATAGTGTTGTATAGTTTAGTGTTGTATAGTATAGTATAGTATAGTGTAGTATAGTGTAGTATAGTGTTGTAGAGTATAGTTGCAGAGTAGTTTAGATGATGTCATGTGAATCTGATCCGGTTCATGTGTTGCAGAGTAGTTTAGATGATGTCATGTGAATCTGATCCGGTTCATGTGTTGCAGAGTTGCGTCCGGACCAGGTGAGGAACATGGCGGCCAGTGAGGTGAGTTCACAGCTCTTCTAGTGTTCTGTGTTTTTGGTATAACAGCAGATCGTGTCAAAGTGCACAGCAAGCAGAAACGGTAACATTTCAATCTACACGAAGTTTAACAAATCTTTCTTATGGCTGCAGGACATTGCTACCTAACCATGTGGAAATAACAATAATAATATTTATTTATATAGCACTTTTTCAAAATGCAGTCACAAAGCGCTCTACAAAGGATAAAAACAAAATCAAAAATGGAAGTCAAAAACAAACAAAAGGTCATTACATAAAAACAAGTCTAATAAAATAAGTTTTAAGAAGTTATTTAAATGATGATCCAGATTTTGCAGCCTGTGTTCCTCAGGCAGGCTGACCCCAAGTCTAGGAACCCATCAATAATCTATAATCAATAATCTGTCATCTATAACCAGTAGTCTAGGAGGCCTGACAGCAAAGAACAAATGGGAACCTCTTGTTTTCCATCTACATTTTGGAGCAGCCAATAGGAACCTCTTGTTTTTAATCTACATTTTGGAACCACCAATAGGAAGCTGCCTGAGGACCTTCGGCTGTATCATCTGGTTAACAGATCTGTGATCAATCTTGGTACCAGAAAGTGATCAGTAAAATGTTAAGATCAGTTCTGACACTTAACAGGCAGCCAATGTAAAGATGAGGTGACATCGTCTTTTTTCTCATTGTTTTATTCAAATGTAATAATTACATGTTAGTGTGTGCTTGATGGATAAAGGTTTTCATGCAGCATGGACTCTGCCTTCTGTGCATTATACTGTATCTATTCTAATGTGACTTTGGTTTTATTTAGATTTTATTGTCATGCTGCTTTCTTACTGCACATCTCCCTTGAAAGAGTGGGACTAACCTGGTTAAATAAATAAAATACTTAACTGGACTGTATTAGAGGAATTTAGAGCACTTCAATAGCCAAAGCACACATATTACACATAGAGACACATACATGTAATGTGCCTCACCTCAGGGGTCAGAGGTCAGGGGTTTGGTACCTTGCTCAGCGGACTCTGATTGGAGTTCATTACTGTTGCGATGATCGAACCCACAGCCTTTCAGTTACAGGACGGTCTGTCTGTCCGCAGGTACGAAACATTCGCTTCAGTGACTTTGTGGAGTCGCTGAAGAAGATCAAGAGGAGCGTTGGGCCGCAGACTCTGGAGCTTTACGTCCGCTGGAACAGAGACTATGGAGACACGACCGCTGTATGACACACAACCAGAGACAGCACTTCAGTTCAGGATGCATGTTCCCTCCAAACCCCATCTTCCAACAAGAAAGGATCTTTTACTGACCTTTGCAGCAATATTTCTAAAAACAAATAAAGAATATTTCTTCTCATAACTGAACTGTTACTTTCCATAGTTTGGACTCAGTTGGCCAAAGAAATGTCTTCTTTGAGGAATTCATGCATTTCTTCGAAGGAGCCACTAGAGGCCGCAGCACATGTACATAATGCCTTTGTTGTATATAACACCAGTCAGGGCCGTAGTCAAGACAAGTCCAAGTCAAGACCAGGTCCAGTCAAGTTCGAGTCGAAAGGGGGTCGAGACCAAGTCAAGCCCGAGACCAGAGCAAATCAGGTGCTATTCAAGACCAAGACCAAAACAGATAAGAAACAGCAAACATGTCTTTCCAAATGTAAAAATAATGGAGTTTCTTCAGGATCAGCAGAGATGTCGATCTGTCTCAGGAGCTTTATGCTCAATACTTCAACATCCAACTAATCAATGCAAAGAAGTTTGAGGAACATTACGTACGATACACAGGTGGAATCCCTCAAATTGTCTTTAGTGCTGGCAAGACAATAGACACCAGTGGACCAGATGGAGAAAAAAAACATATCTTTGAAAATTGTTAGATAGGCAGGAAAGTCATGCCAACATCCAATAGAGGACGAGGTCAAGTCTGAGTCACAATAGAGACGAGTCCAAAACTTCAGAAAAGCGTTCTGGACACCAGACTGAGACCGGACTGAAACCCAGGAACATCCAGGCACCTGGAACATCTGTCTGATATGTTGGTCTGCTCCACAGGTAGCCAACCGTCTGTTGGAGTCATATTCTAGAAGCATCTACTAGGCTGGTAAAATACTGAAAGTGGCCGTTGAATTTCGGGATTCAGTAGCCACTGAGTTCCCTGATGACAGAAGGCCAGTTTGTGTATTTAGCAGTGAACTTCTGCCTTACATGTAGATGTTGGTGCTTCTCTTTGGGTCCCTGATTGGAAGTTTTTTTTAAATGTTTATAGATGCTTTACAGTTTTATCACCAACCAACTGAGTCTCCATGATGGAGGAACATGGAGAACTGTGTGTTAGTTAATAAAGTGTAAATCTGTAGCAAGCAGCTAGAAATAGAGAGCAGCTGCTGCAGCTTGTTGTGGTGTGGCTGTAGATCCATTCAGTAACGTTCTCAGTAAAAGTGAATAGTGTGATAAGGTGGATTTGGTTACTGTGACACAGTAAACTGTCTTGTCTTTAGCCCTAGTCTCTACTCCAAAACACTCTGAGTTGTAGCTTGAGAAGAGTCAGCTCAGTTAACCTGAACAAACTGTTAGCTAGCTAACTAGCCAGCAGACACACTGATGTTAATGTGAACATGCTAACGCTAGCTGCTACTAGATACGTTAGCTAGTGTGCTAATCAATGGGGTTACATCACCTGAAAGCCCTTTAGTCATCCAGGGGCTGACAGCTCCACCTGCGTCACCTTCATACAGTTCCACACATCATTCATACTGGGAGCTTCCCAGTTCAGCCAGTCTGCTGCTGGAGGAGACTGAGCCGATCCTGAGCAGTGGAGAACTTATTACTTATTCACTTCCCCCTGTCCAGGTTTTTGTTTTTCCCAGCAGCCCAGGGATTTGAACCAGCGACCTTCTGGACCCCCCCTCCTTTGACACGGGCTGACACTGTGTCTCATCCCCTGGTAAAGCGACGATGTCTGACATTTCAGTTTGCCTCTGGATAAAATAAAAACCAGCATCATTTTTCTGATGTCAAAGAGAAAAGTTCAGGTGTTTTGTTTTGTTGTCACATTGACAGAAGGACAAATATTCCCTCGTTGTTTGTGTGGACAGTTTGACAGTGTGGCTGTTAGCCTCTTAGCTGAGGATGCTAACATGCTGGGTTCAAGTTAAAGATGATGCTAGTTAATGTTGTTCTCTCCTTCCTCTGTTCTCTGTCTCATAGTAGCATGATGTTTTTGCCTGTTTTACACTGTAAATCTCTGTATATTAATTTGGTCTTTCTACTGTTGCCTGGAAAAAACACATTCCTGCATAACGTTTTTCAGGAAGGCAGAAGTTTGTTGTTGATGCCCGTGAAGTTTGGAAAGTATACAGTGGAGTTTTAACAGGTTTCAAGGTTCCAGCGGCTAAAAACACATGAACACAAACAGAAAAACACCAAAAGTGCAGTTATGTGTTTTCTGCTGTGCCTTTCCTCTCTAGATGAAAGTATGCAGACAGAATGCCAAACACTACATTGGGGGATGCTGATTCATTGTTAGTTAAAACCAGGAATCGTTAAAGGTCAAGAAGAGTTTGGAAAAAATGTTTTCAGCACCAAATATGATTTTATGTAGTCGCAGACCAGCTGTCATTTCACATGTAGATATCAGTTCAGTGTGGAATAATGTTCAGCTGTATAGTGAGACGGTATATGATGTGATATGATGTGATATGATGTCATATGATATGATGTGATGTGACATGATGTCATATGATGTGACATGATGTCATATGATGTGGCATGTGATATGTGACATGACATGATGTGACATGATATGATGTGATATGTGACATGATGTGACATGATATGATATGATGTGATATGTGACATGATGTGATATGATGTGACATGATATGATATGATGTGACATGATATGATATGCTGTGACATGATGACATGATATGACATGATATGCTGTGACATGATGTGATATGATATGCTGTGACATGATGTGATATATGATATATGATATGCTGTGACATGATGACATGATATGATATGCTGTGACATGATGTGATATGATATGCTGTGATATGATATGACATGATATGATATGCTGTGACATGATGACATGATATGATATGCTGTGACATGATGTGATATGATATGACATGATATGATATGCTGTGACATGATGACATGATATGATATGATATGCTGTGACATGATGTGATATGATATGATATGCTGTGATATGATATGACATGATATGATATGATATGCTGTGACATGATGACATGATATGATATGCTGTGACATGATGTGATATGATATGATATGCTGTGATATGATATGACATGATATGATATGCTGTGACATGATATGATATGCTGTGACATGATGTGATATGACATGATATATATGCTGTGACATGATGACATGATATGATATGATATGCTGTGACATGATATGATGTGATATATGATGTGACATGATATATGATGTGATATGATATGTTGTGACATGACATGATATGATATGCTGTGACATGATATGATGTGATATGATATGATGTGATGTGATATGATGTGACATGATATATGATGTGATATGATATGATGTGACATGATATGATGTGACATGTTGTAGCTGACACACTGACCGTTATTAAAAAAAAAAAAACATTATTAAATTCTAAAATGAGAATGAAGCTGTGTTGGTTGGTAAAGACGATGCCTTGTCAATAGTTTGATCCTCATCAATACTTAGTGATGATCGTTTCTGCCGAGTCAGCTGTCAGTGTTTCTGCCGAGTCAGCTCTTCTGTCAGTGTGAACAGTAACTGTTTAGATTCTGTGCTTCCTGTAAATAGCTAAGCCATATTTGAGAAGTTGTTTTCCAAAACACTAAATATTCATTCTGGAAAAACTTTCAGTGCTTTAACAACACAGATGATACAGCTGTTTTAAAATCAAAGGTCAAAACTTTAATAGTAACAATTATTTCTTACATCAGTTTTTTCACGATGGATATTTGAGTTTTGGAATGAAACTCGTTTGTTCCAAAGCAGCTTCAGTAGAAACCAGTTCCTCATTTTTCACAGGTGGAAAAGAAGATTGTATTTGAATGTGAGAGATCAATAAACTGTTCTCTATTGATTGATCATCCTGAGCGTTCACTCTTTCATGATGTCAATGAGTTACTAAAAAAAAAGAAAAACTTCCCATAACGATAAAAACTACTAATAACTTCTAATACCATCGGCCTTTCTCTCCTTCCACCACACGAATTTCCCCTCGGGGATCAATAAAGATCAATAAAGATCAATAAAGTTCAATGAAGTTCAATCTCAATCTAAAGCTGTAGCTCCAGTTGCTCTGGAAGAACAGAACCTCTTCCTATATATGTGTATATATATATATATATATAAATAATTGTCATATATATAAATAATTGTGACATACACAAAGTGCAGCTAGATGTTTCGCATGTCGAGTCTCAGCAGGATTTCAGTTTGTTCTTCTGGTTCTTCTGTTCGATCCTCTTAGTCTGAGTTATTTCAGGTGTTTCAGGTCGGAGGATTAGACCAAGCTGCTGCTGCACGGCCTGACCAACACACACACACACACACACACACACACACTGCTGCTGCACGGCCTGACTAACACACATACACACACACACACACACACTGCTGCTGCACGGCCTGACCAACACACATACACACACACACACACACACACACTGCTGCTGCACGGCCTGACCAACACACACACACACACACACACACACACACACACACACTGCTTTACCTTCTTAGGACCACCATAAAAATGCCTACCTAGTTAGGACCATACTTTCTAGACATCGTAGAAACATATGAATTACACCCCTGAACTTGAAAAAGTGACCCCAAAGTTCAAAAGGTCGCCAATGTAAAGTCAATGAGGAACAACTTTACTGAGGCCTTTTCAGCCATGCAAGGTCCGATTGACTTGCAACCACTTTTGTCTGAAAGCTGGCGTCCCACCGAACGTGTGAGTACAATGTTGTCCTTCTAGGCCCACAGGAAGTGCCCCAAAAGTGACCCCAAAGTTCAAAAGGTCTGCGATCTTTGTGATATATGAATCTTGTATTCTAAGGGATATGATACAGAAATCATATCCGGACAATATCATATATAAGCATTTGTGTCGGATCAGATCTCCCTGTATTCTCTCTGTAAACGTTATGGATATGTGACAGATCCATAAACCTGTATACCATTGGATCTTTCCAGATACAGGTCCTTTTTGTCTGGTATTGGGAAACAGTTATATGGGGCTATAAATGACATCCCCAATATATTCTATTTTTATGTATGGGTTTATTATAGACATATAAAAATACCCAATGTAAGTTGTTCCTGCATATTTACATATATTATTTATGCATATGTTATAGACATATATGTATTAAACATATATATATATTTCCCAGACTCCGTCAATGTACGTTTTCCTTAGATATGTACATATGAAAGAAATACATGTATGTTAAACATATGTGGCACACACCTATGGAACCATAAATGAAATCCCTAATATGTACTGTTTTTATGTATTCATGCTGTGGGAGACCCACAGCAGTCGAACAACGGCATAGCCAAGTGATCGGAGGGGGGGAGGGGGGATAGGTCTTATTAGGACCGCAGTGTGTTTCACACACACACATTATGTTATATTGCATTTGTTGTGGGGGAAAGATAGGATAGAGGGGGCCTTATTAGGACTGCAGTTTTTTCAATTTTATGTTATGTATGGCATTGTTGTGGGTGATAGAAACCCATATAGCCTACTGTAGTAGAGACATTAAAGAACTTTCAGTTCGTGATCCAAATGACAAATTTAGTCTCTTGTCCTAGGCAGGGATGGACCTAACAAAGTACTTTTACTAAAGTAGTCCACATTTGTTTTGGTATTTGTACGCACAGCATTCCTGAATATTTTGAATATTTTCATTTCAGAAAACTGTATACTTAGCTAGCTTAGCTATACTTAGCTATATGTAGCTACATTTCAAAACAAATAACCAACTTTTTTTTTTTTACACTTTTACTACTTCAATAAATCAGATGTCGTGTACTTTAATACTTGAACTTAATTTTGAATTGAGGACTTTTACTTTTACTAGAGTTCATTCCTTTCAGGATAAGTACCGGTAAAATAATTTGGTACTTGGACTACTGGACCTAGGTTCATTTTTCTTGTCACAAAAATTTGACATGAAACCCATTTTTTGTCCCAATCCATAGTTAAAGAAACAAGGCTGTAGATGACGAGGAATGGGTCATTTTAGGACAAGTGGAAAGTGTGTCTCATGCCAGCTCTGTAGTGGGGGGAGGTATTGTAGTACCATAGTAAAAACTACACATTTTTTGTTGGATCCTGTCAGGATGCTTTCCAAAGCGATATCGTTCAGCATTCGCTCACGTGACATAAGGAGCTGGTGGTGGTGGTAGTAATAGTACTAGTAGTCATGGCAGTAGTGACAGCAGCAGCAGCAGAGGCAGTAGTAGTAACACTATTAGCTGTAGTAGCGGTAGTAGTGACAGCAGCAGCAGTAGTAGCAGCAGCAGAGGCAGTAGTAGTAACACTATTAGCTGTAGTAGCGGTAGTGGGATAGTAGTAGTAGCGGTAGCGGTGTTACAAATAGTAGTAGTAGTAGTACTGGTGGTAGCTGTCGTAGAAGTAGCAGTAGCAGCAGTAGTAGTTGTAGTAGTAGTAGTAGTAGCAGTAGCAGCAGTAGTAGTTGTAGTAGTCGTAGTCGTAGTAGCAGTAGTGGTTAAAAAGTTAAAAATTGAAAACCTATGCATTTATTCCTTGCACTTATTCATGGTATTAGCTCCTTTCCTCAAACTATTGACTGAGCACTTCTTTACTCGCTCCTAGTATTGCTCTTGTTGGCTACTCGCTATGTTGGTGATGCTTGAATTTGAGCTTACACTGTAAATGTAAAAAATGGCAGCAATAATGGTAGCTGTAGTAATAGTAGCAGTAGTGGTAGCCGTGGGGGAGCGGTTTCCTAAAGGTTAGAGAAGCGGGCTTGTGACCAGAAGGTCGCCGGTTCAGTGCCCCGAGCCGGCAGGAAAAATCTGGGCTGGGGAAGTGAATAAGTAACTCTCTCCCCTCCCTCAACACCCACTGTTGAAGTGCCATTGAGCAAGGCACTTAACCCCCAACTGCTCCAGTGGAGCTGCTCAGTGGCCAACAGCAGAAGACTGTGGTGGCAGCTCCCAGGTGTGAATGTGTGTGAGTGTGAAGCAGGGCATTGCTGAAATAGTATCTGTAGAGTATCCGTGCTCAGCGAACCTACCCTGGGTAAATAAAGGTAAAAAATAAATAAATAAATAACTAAATAAATAATAATAATAAATAATAATGATAATAATAATAATAATAAATAATAATCATAATAATAATAATAATAATAATAATAATAATAAAAAAAAGTGGTTGCCATAGTATAGTAGTAGTAGTAGTAGCAGTAGTGGAAGTAATAGTAGTAGCAAAAGTAGTAGCAGTAGCAGTAGTAGTAGCAGTAGTAGTAGCCAGTGGTACTAGTTGAAAAGGAAATGGTATGGATTTGATGTAACAGCTTTGGTGGTACCAACTCCTGGTGTAGAAAGTCCTTTAACTTGACAAAGGGAGCCAGTGAAAAATGTAAACTGTTAATGTTACCGGGAACACTAGCACAGAGCCCCTGATGGCCTGAAATGTAATCCTGTATAGGAATATTATATATAATACATTAATATAATATCATAATTTATTCCATATTTTTGTGGTCTTAAATGGAAATTTTATTAGCTATAGGAATATTATATATAATACACAAATATAGTAATTTATTCTATATTTTTAGTGTTTTTAAATGTAAGGCAGTTACAAAACAGATTTTTCATTTTGAGGTTTGAGTCACACTTGCAGTTACATAACTTGATCAGAGGGGGCGCACTTCGAAATTCTACACACACTTGCAATTATATAAGTTGGCCAGAGAGGGCGCTGTTCTGGCTTTCTATGTTCCTTTTCAATGAAGCCAGTCAGACGCCATACGAGACTTCCAACACGCACATCTAAGTTATTTTCTTACCGTGAGATGAATTTGCTTGTAGGTCTCGTTGTACAGATGAGGTGAATGAATGTTTGAATATGTGTATATCTATGGCGGCCTTACGTCAAGTTCAAATCAAAGTAGCTTAACGTAGGTTAAAGAAAGTTATTCACATGAGTTCAAAGTATCAAAACAACAAACGGTAATAAAAGATAATAAACAAACTTAGGAGCGTGCGGTTGAAAAACTTTTTCTCTGCAGCGTCTCTTTCCTTTGTCGCACACCTGGTTCAATTAACCTCTTGCCGCACATATACTACGTCATTGGCTGGTATCAGTCTCAGCCAGTCAACTACAGCTAAAAATATGCTCATTAAATAAAATGGCTCCAACAGGCGCACTTCTTAAGACCCATACACACACACCAATAAAAATACTATCCTTCTCAGGTCCATACCAATTTTTCTACATTTCACCACCAGGCATGTTAAAATGCCATTCTCTATCTGCTGCAGTGGTCCTCCTTATTAGGACCATGATTTTGGTCCTAACTTGTCCACCAGTCCTAATATGGAAGGTGCTTTTACTGGTCGAGGTCCCAATAAGGATAGAAAAACAAGAACACACTTCTGTTGCATGGCCTAACCAACACACACACACACACACACACACACTGCTGCTGCACGGCCTGACCAACACACACTGTGTGTTAAAAATATACTGTATCGTTCAAAAAAACTACGCATTTATTTTAGAAATGGATTTACTGCTCCATTGTTTTACAAATACAGATTAGATCCTCCCAAATGTTAATATTTAGTAAATAAAGATAGCTGATAACTTCACTAACATTCAGTACGCTCCAGATGATGAAGGATCCATAAGGCTGAGATTCAGGTCTGAGTTTCATACAGGCGAGTTTCATACATGTGAGTTTCATACAGGCGAGCTTCATACATGTGAGTTTCATACAGGCGAGCTTCATACATGTGAGTTTCATACAGGCGAACTTCATACATGTGAGTTTCATACAGGCGAGCTTCATACATGTGAGTTTCATACAGGCGAGCTTCATAGATCAAAAACATCAAACAGAACAATGTGGTTGTTGTGGGAGTTGACTGGAGCGTTTGATTTCGTCTGTTGGACAGAAAACAAAGCGTCCGAGCCGCTGGGCATCAAGCTGTGAAGTTTAAATGGAGTGACGTCTGGTTTGGTTGAGTGTTGGTATCCCAACAGCGGGGGGGTGGGGCCATCTCTGGTCATCCTGCCCGGGGGGGGGGGGGTGGGGGATCAGCCTGGCAGTCACACAGTAGGGGGCGGGGGGGGGGAATCAGCCTGGCAGTCAGACAGCAGGGATTAGAGCAGCAGAGTCTCAGGCTGCGTTCCTCCTTCATGTTCTGATCGGTTTATTCTCCTTCAGTTGGTTTGTCCAGGTGAACACTGACCTTTGAACTCTGGTGGCACCAAACAGGCAGCGACAGTCTCAGTCCTCTAACAAGAGAACTGCAACTCCAACTACAGGAATCTGCCCTGAAACACAAGGGATTATGGGTAGGCGACAGCTCTATTTCTTAAAGCTGCAATAGGAAACTTTTTCCCTTTAAAAGTGCACTAACTGAACAGGATCTACTCCATCATCAGTCTGTGTTCTGGTCTAAATCCCGTTTGTCTCAAACTCTTCCTGCATTTCATTTATCAGCCTGTCCTTCACTTCCCCGCGGCACTTGGTGATACACAGCACCGTACGTCACGCGAGTGGCCACTTGCAGGGCAGGGGGGCGGAGTCAGAACGGGGGGCGGAGTCAGAGGGAGAGCAGAATATTAGAAATGGAACGCACTTGCCCTTAACCCCTTGTTCACTGACTTTAGCTGACTTTACCCTTAAATTTCCCTTTAAGCAGCTTCAAAGTTAGAAAAAGAAAAATTCCTAACTGTACAACATCTCATCTGTATTCTGAATCTGGGTTAGATACTGTATCTGTATCTGTTCGTTCCAACGCTTTCTTGAAGTTGTAGCTGCTTATATTGAATGAAATATTAAAATACAAGACGCTGATGTTTTTGTGGCTGCACCATTACATCAAATGGAAAAAATCTATATGTTTCTGTATCATTTTGTACACATTTCCCTGTAATTCAGCATGACATTTGATGTCTTTAGAAAACTTGTTATCTTGACTAGAATTTTAAATAAAGTTCTGTGGGTTTGAACAAAGCTTGGCCGTGCGACCTGCGTTTGTAATGATGGACCCAGTGGCGGGGGCGGTAGGGAAGAAGAGGTTTTAAGCAGGCCTAATAATTAGATTTATAAATTTAATAATAACCAATAAGGACCCATAATGGGCTTTACTTTCATGACAGCAATCTTTTTTTTCCAAAAGGTGGGCATCTCATTTTATTTTTTAAGAGGTTTGGTAAAGCACAGTACCATGACGTACTGGCAGAGTCAAAGTGACACGGCACAGGGAAGAAGCCAAAACCTTTAGTGGATCAATATCCATTAGATTAGTGGATCAATATCCATTAGATTTGCTTTTCTGGCCAAGAATTTGGTGCGACATTAGATGACATTAGATGTATTAGACGACATTACAGAACATTAGACGACATTAGATGACATTAGATGACATTACAGAACATTAGACGACATTACAGAACATTAGACGACATTAGATGACATTAGATGACATTACACAACATTAGACGACATTACAGAACACTAGACGACATTAGATGACATTAGATGACATTAGATGACATTAGATGTATTAGACGACATTAGATGTATTAGACGACATTACAGAACATTAGACGACATTAGATGACATTGAATTGGGAACAGAGGGCACTTCCGGTTCCGGTGCCACGCTGCTAGCACGCTGTTAGCATCTTCCCGACGTCGTCCCGGAGTTTTATTCGTCTTTTTTTTAATTATTATTTGTTTTTTCCCTCTAACCTCCTAACCTTAATTCCTCCCTTTCAACCTGTGAACTCCATCTCCCCTCTCGATTTCTGTTGGTTTATCTGTAGCAATTTTGTATCATCTGTTAGCCTTGCCTGTTTACCTAGCCGCAGCTAGTTAGCAGTTTTCGCTATTAGCCCTGTCTTGTGGGCTTATTTCCTGCTAGTTAGTAATTCCTGCTTACTTAGTTTCCGCAGCAAGCTAGCACCCTGTGCTAGATAGCCTTTTGCCTAAAGCTATTCAGTCTAGCTCTATACTATAGTGTCTGGTAGCCGTTAGCACAGCCCAGCACCCTCTAGCCTTTTACTTAACGTTACTTAGCCTAGCTTTGTATCCTAGCTTGACTAGTGTAATAGCTTCTGGTAGCCGCTAGCATAGCCTAAGCTCCTAGCCTCAGCTAAGTCTTTATTTAATCTCCTCTGCTACCCTCATCAACGTTGGTAAGTATGGCTTCCTGTTCTGTCTGTTCCTTACTTTTAGATAAGCTCACTCTATTAGAGAGTCGTGTCCGTCAGCTTGAGGATGATAGATTAGTCACGTTAGATACGACGGGCACTCCAGATAGTTTACGGTCCGGGCTGGCTAGCAGCCCTGCTAGTGTTAGCGTTAGCCAGGACTCCCCAGATAGCGTAGCCCCTTCGGCAACGGGTGATGAGTTTATCCCGGTCCCGAGGCGTTGGAGCGCCCGCATGAGCCAGCCGTCTGTTGTACGGCCCGATTTTCAACCGCCGCCCCCGGTTGAGAATCGTTTTGCTCCGCTTGGTAGTCCGTGTGGCCAGCCTGCCGCCCCGGCTCCTCGGCCCCGCTCTAAACCACGCATCCTAGTTATAGGTGACTCCATAACCCGTAACATTAGGCTAGAAGCACCAGCCGAAATAGTCTGTCTACCAGGGGCCAGAGTTCCCGACATAGAGGCTACTCTTAGGGTGCTGACAAACAGGCATAGACATGTGGATAAGGCACACAACAACCAGGCTAACCAGGCTACTCATGATAACATCGTAGTACATGTCGGCACCAACAACGCTAGGATGAAGCAGTCGGAGGTCACTAAACACAGCATAATTAGGACATGTGACCTCGCCAGCAAGATGAGTCGGCATCGCTTAATTGTCTCAGGTCCCCTCCCCGTTACACTTAATGATGATATCTACAGCAGATTAGTCGCCCTTAACCGCTGGCTGGCCAAGTATTGTGAGCAACAGGGTTTTATGTTTTTAGATAACTGGCCCTCCTTCTTGGGTAAACCTGGCATGCTTAAGACTGATGGCATACACCCTACTGGGTTGGGTGCCCACATTTTGTCTAGGAACATGGACAGGTGCTTGAGGCAGGCATGACACACTCCCCTAAAGCATGTTGGGTCGCAGGTTGTTAGACAGCCTGCTAGGATTTCACCTAGTGCGGGTTTGGAGTCTGATAGCTCAGGTAGCTTAGTGTATCCAATCTCGACTGTGTCCCGCCCTCGCCATGCCACCTTTTGCCATCGCCGAGCCAAACGTTCTCAGCATAACCTTATTCATATCAACCCTTCTGGCTGCAGCATTGACGCTACAACGAACTCTATTGCGTACTCGCAAATCAGCACTGTATCCCTTCCTCGTCTCTCCTACCGTCGTCCTCGGCCGCCGCACGGAACAAAAAGTAGTAACGTAATTGAGATTAAACCTATTCGCATTGCTGAGCGTCCCGAACCTACTAGCAACACAAAGCGCATATGTCTCGGATTCATCAATATCAGATCACTCGCTAACAAAGCCCTGCTGGTCAATGACTTAATTAAAGAACACAGTATTGACATAATGGGATTATGTGAAACCTGGCTAAAGCCAAATGATGCTCTTCCATTAATTGAAGCTTCCCCCTCTAACTTCACCAACTCGCATGTCGCTCGGACATCTAAGAAAGGTGGGGGCGTTGGCCTAATCTTCAATTCGAGTCTGAACCTTTCTCCAGATCTAAGTAATAAACTCTCATCTTGTGAGATGCTCACTATGCGCCCGTCCATTCCAGTTAGCATGGGCCTCAACCACTCTGGTATCCTGCCCTTCTACCTAATCATCCTTTATCGCCCTCCTGGGCCCTATTCATCTTTTTTAGAAGAATTTTCCAATTTCCTCTCTGACCTTGTAATTCGTACGGATAACATCCTAATTATCGGTGATTTCAATATTCATCTAAATTGTAAAACTAATCCACTTAGCAAAACTTTTTCGACCCTAATTGACACTTTTGGCTTTACTCAGTTGGTTCACGAACAGACCCACTCTAGCGGCAACACTCTTGATCTGGTCCTCGCTCGTGGTATTAACGTGTCAGACTTAGAAGTTTTGCCGTATCCACCGGCATTATCAGATCATTATCTCGTTAAATTTCAAATTGCTCTGCCCTGTCGGCATTCCAATCCAGTTGATACCTACAGCATCCGCCGTATTGATACTTCGACAACTACAAAACTCGCTGATCTCCTACCTAAAACTCTTGCCTCTCTCCCTGAACGAATTGGTTCCCTCGACGAGTTCACGGATAACTTCAACTCTATTCTAACTGACTCGCTTGACTCTCTTGCGCCCCTACTCATAAAAACCCGCCGTCTAAAGAAACCATCGCCCTGGTTCACTGATGAAACTCGTGCACAAAAACAGGCGTGTAGAAAGCTAGAACGCAAATGGCGGTTATCCAAACTCAAGGTCTTTCGGCTAGCTTGGAGCGATAGCCCATTGACTTACAAGCGTACGCTCACCGCCGCAAGGGCCTCCTACTACTCAGATCTTATTAACACTAATAAAAATAACCCAAAGTTTCTATTTGACACGGTAGCAAAACTTACTCGTAAACCCTCCCCTGTAGCGAGCTCTCAATTTACTGCAAATGACTTTCTTAATTTCTTCAATCACAAAATTGACTCTATTAGAGATGAAATTAGCAATTCTTTACCCACCGAGGGCGTTGATCCCTCTCCTAATCATGCATTAGCCGCAATAGAGACCACCGCCGTACTCTCGCAATTTGAGACTGTCTCCTTAGACACCTTCTCTAAATTAGTACTTTCCTCTAAATCCACAACCAGCTTATCTGACCCTCTTCCTGCTAAATTGGTTAAGGAACTTCTCCCAATATTAGGCCCCTCCCTAGTCAATATCATTAACACCTCTCTCTCCTCTGGCATTGTGCCCTCGTCCTTCAAATCAGCCATAATTAAACCTCTGCTCAAAAAATCCAACCTTGATCCGGATGATCTTAATAACTTTAGACCAATCTCCAATCTCCCCTTCCTCTCTAAAGTCTTGGAAAGAATAGTTTCTACCCAACTAACCGACTACCTCTCGTGTAATAGTCTCTTCGAACCCTTTCAATCTGGTTTTAGGTCTCTCCATAGCACTGAGACTGCTCTCACAAAAGTGGTAAACGACCTACTCCTCGCCTCAGATTCCGATTCTTCTTCTGTTCTTATCTTACTTGATTTGAGTGCGGCATTTGATACAGTCGATCATAATATTCTCTTAAACCGCCTAGCGAGCGACGTTGGCATCCGCGACTCTGCGCTTTCCTGGCTAAATTCCTACCTATCTGACAGAACACATTGTGTCTCACATAAAAATACTATATCTGATTACTCTAAAGTTAACTTTGGCGTACCGCAGGGCTCCGTGCTCGGACCTTTGCTTTTCTCCATTTACATGCTACCTCTTGGTGAAATCTTCCGCAGTTATGGTATTAAATTTCACTGTTACGCGGACGATACTCAAATTTACATACCAATTAGACCTGACGACCGCTTACAACTTTCAAACCTAGAATTATGCCTAATCGCTGTCACCAATTGGATGTCACTAAACTTCTTGCGACTAAACGCCAACAAAACTGAGATGCTAGTTGTTGGCCCAAAAACCCAACTACCTCTTGTTTCAGACCTTACTCTAAATTTTGGGGATTGCTTAATTACCCAGAGTCCCACAGTTAAAAACCTTGGCGTTACGTTCGACTCAGCTCTCTCATTCGATGCTCACATTAAGGAAATCACTAAGATAGCATTTTTCCATCTTCATAATATCTCGAAAATTCGCTCCCTACTAAACACGGCGGATGCTGAAACCTTAATACACGCTTTTGTTTCATCAAGACTCAATTATTGTAATGTTTTACTCTCTGGCCTACCTAACTGTAGTATTAAAAAACTTCAACTTGTGCAAAATGCTGCTGCCAGAATACTAACCAGAACTAGAAAATTTGACCACATTACTCCTATCCTAACCTCCCTTCACTGGCTCCCAATTCAAGCCAGATCTGACTTTAAGGTGCTTCTGTTAGCTTATAAATCGTTACATGGGCTTGCACCATCATATCTATCCGACCTCATCATCCCTTATATTCCATCTTGTGCCCTCCGTTCGCAGGACGCTGGCTACCTTATTGTCCCTAGAATCAAGAAAAAATCAGCAGGCAGTAGAGCTTTCTCCTACCGAGCTCCCTATCTCTGGAACCAGCTACCTCTCACAGTCAGGGAAGCTAATTCTGTCAAAATCTTTAAATCTAGACTCAAAACCTATCTTTTCTCGCAATCTTACGACCTACCTTAGCACCGCTGGCTTGGGCTCATCACAGTCTTCTCTCTTACCCTAGCCTAGACAGTATTTATATAGAAATTTGCCATTGGGAACATAAGCATAGGGATGCCCTCTGGCTACACTGTGTCTAATCACTTCCTATCTGCTGTCTGTATGAGCGTGTCTGTGCCCAAATACGTCCGGGTCTTGTGCTGCTTCTGCACAGCTCTGTGTGTGTGTGTGTGTGTGTGTGCGCGGCTGGTTTTCTCCTCCCTTTCTCAGATTCCTCTGACCCTGATGGTCTTCGGTGCTGGCCTTAGTCCCATCCCTGACGCTGCTCCCACCTGGATCTCTCTCTCTCCGTATGTTCGTTGTCTTTGTGTGTACCCAGGGGCGGAAATCACGGGGGGGACAGGGGGGTCCGGACCCCCCCTTCCTGGGACTAACAGAGAGTTGTCCCCCTCAATATATCATTGTAAACATAACTATATAATTTTAAATAATATAATAATATGCATTGAAAGCACTTGTGCTAATTATAGACGCAAAACAATGCGTTTTTAAGTTTCGAAAGATTGAGTCCCTCTCTCATATGCCTCACAGTGGTTTGGTCCACTGCCTACCTGACTCCCCGAACCCCCACACACACACATTAGCCCTCGGTACGAGTGTGTGTGGAGGATCTCTGGAAGTGTGTCAGTGGTGGCTGACCTCCAGTAAGTAGCTGAGGTTAACTTAAAACAAAGGATGTGTCAGACATTTTTCTTTACTTCTACCACTCAATAGAATAAAACACATTCACAATTGTAACCAGACTACATTTTGTTCCATTACCTCGCGGTTGAATCTTGTGCGTCAGCGTGTTGGTACGGAGCCGCGTCTCCTAATGCATGTATGTGTATGGAGGCAGGAGGTCTGTCCACAATTAAAATCATCATAACTCGCTGAATTTTCGACCGATTTTCAAGTGGTTTGGTTTGTTACAAATGCCAGACATGTATTTATGATACAGGATAGTTGGTTAAATTAAAATGCGGGATTTCATACCAAAATACTTTATCTTTTGTAGATGGTAACAGTAATATTTCTATAATATAATATTTAAAATTAACTTACCCTATGTAATTAGGTTCTAAGTATATTATTTTTTTCTTACTGCATGTAAAATGGCTGCCACTATGTTATTTTGTTCATAATTTTGGAAATAAATGAAGACTTAATTAATAAAAAAGACATAATTACAACAAACATTATGTTAAATATAAGTACGTTTCTGGCAGGCTTCATAGCGTTCTGGACTTTTACACATTGACAGCAAAACATTAGAGATCTGCTTTTTCGGGAAAACTAAATCTAATTAGGCATATATTAGCTTTAGTTCAGTTAATGGGTGTTGCATCTCACCTACTACTGTAAATAACCTGCATGCTGTGTGTGTGTGTGTGTGTATTTGTCAGCCAGTCAGTTAAAATGGCAGAGAAAAGAAAAACAGACATCCGATCATTTTTCAGTGCACCGAAACGCCAAGTAGAAAGACCCCAGTAATATCAAAGGCAATTTGATAAAATCTTCATAAGAAAGGAATGAAGTGCTTATGGAAATGTTTCATAATGGACCTCTATATACATTTAATACAACAGTACTTTTGGCGGCACCTTTGGTGTCCCCTTCAGGAATTGCTCTTGAGAAATTTTTCTGTTTATTGTCCCCACCAACAGTGAAATGAAATATCCGCCCTTGTGTGTACCTGTCTCCTCCCCCTTTCTCAGACTCCGGTGCAGTGCAGTGGTCGCCAGTGCATGCCATAGTCCCATCCCTGCTGCTGCTCCCACCCGATGTGCTCTGACTCCGTGTGTTCTGTGTGCAGCTGTCTTCTCTCCCCTTCCTCAGACTCCGGTCCAGTGCTCCACCTGCCAGTGGACAGGTGTTGCTCCGGCCGGTCGTTGGCGCCGGCCTCGGTCCTGCTTCCACCCAACGTGTCTGCCTTGTGTTCTGCTGCTGCTGCTTCTCCCCTTACTCTCTCCCCCCTTCAGACTCCGGTGCAGTCCAGTGGTCGTCAGCGCCGGCCTCGGTCCCTTCCCACATCCCTGATACTGCTGCCCCCTGTGTGTCTCTGACCCTGTGTGTTCTGTTTGCAGCTGTTTCCCCCCTTCTTCTTTACGTGTGTGTGTGTCTGGGTGTGTTGTGTGTGTGTACGCGGCTTCCTCTCTTTCGTCCTCTCTGACTCCAGGTCAGTGTTCTACCTGGCAGTGACGGGTACTGCCCTGGCTCTTCGTCGTCAGTGCTGCCTTGCTCTTCCTTTCCGCTGCTCCCTCCTGGACGCTGATTTACGACTGCTGCCCTCGCTCCTTTAGTGCTGGCCTCAGCCCCCCCCCACCGCCGCATGCTCCTCCCCTTCTTTTGTCTCTCTCTGTTTTCTCTTGTCATCATTGTTGCCCATGACTCTGTCAATGTTTTGCCCGGCACCTATTGCACACTAAGCCGTCCCGGGGGGGGATCCCTATCTGCCTCAGCCCGCCCAAGGTTTCTTCCAAATTTTCCTGGGAGTTTTTCCTTGTGTGCATTTAGGGTCTAAGGCTGGGGTGCCGGGTAGGTTAGGCTATATAGAATAGGTAGATTGTTTGTCTCGCTAAATCTGCTCCTACCTACCTTGTGTTTTTCATCATGCTGTCCTACAAAATTTTGTTTACCACTGATTGTGTTTAGTTAGACCTAGCTAGACACACTCTCTGTAAAGCCCTCTGAGACATGCTTGTGATAAAGGGCTATATAAATAAATAAACTTAACTTAACTTAACTTGACATGACATTAGATGACATTAGATGTATTAGACGACATTACAGAACATTAGACGACATTAGATGACATGAGATGTATTAGACGACATTACAGAACATTAGACGACATTAGATGACATTAGATGACATTAGACGACATTAGACAACATTACAGAACATTAGACAACATTACACAACATTACACAACATTAGACAACATTACACAACATTACACAACATTAGACAACATTAGATGACATTAGATGACATTAGACGACATTACACAACATTACACAATATTAGATGACATTAGACGACATTACACAACATTAGACGACATTAGAGAACATTACAGAACATTAGATGACATTAGATGACATTAGATGACATTAGACGAGATTACACAACATTAGACGACATTACACAATATTAGATGACATTAGACGACATTACACAACATTAGACGACATTAGAGAACATTACAGAACATTAGATGACATTAGATGACATTAGATGACATTAGACGAGATTACACAACATTAGACAACATTACACAACATTACAGAACATTAGACGACATTAGATGACATTAGATGACATTAGACGACATTACACAACATTACACAATATTAGATGACATTAGACAACATTACACAACATTACACAATATTAGAAGACTTTAGACAACATTAGAAGACTTTAGACAACATTAGACGACATTAGAAGACTTTAGACAACATTAGATAACATTAGACGACATTAGATAACACTCCAGTTTACTGATGTAAAACCTGTGACTGTGTGGATTATAGCCACTCCTTCAGACTGTCCCACTATATTTATCCCAGATTAACATCAGAGTCTCTTCTGTTTCCCGGAGCTGCAGCTCCTTTCCTTCGTCTGTCAGGAGGAGGAGAAGAAGAAAATGTCTTTTTCCAACATTTCCTGGAGGAACAACAGCTTCAGTCTGTCCGGCCGCGAGCCGCCGCTGTCCGACCAGGGAGAGACCATCATCGGCGTTTACCTGCTGGTGCTGGGTGGGTGCTTTAACATTTAATATCGCATTCACATTTAATATCACATTCACATTTATTATACCATGGTCTGGGTGAATACTCGATTCTGATTGGCTGCAGGGTGTCCATTAATTCCTGATAATGGACACCTACTAAGTAGTTCCAGTGAAACTGTCTGTTCACCGTTCTAAATTAATGCGCTGGCTACGTAGTATCAGCCTGTATCTAAAATGAGTAACCATAGCAACAGGGACACAGTCAAAGCCTCCGTTTGAGCCTGATTTGTTAGTGAAAATCTTGATATTGATTTGGGGACAGTGACATGGCTGGATAGCTAGCTAGTCTTGTTGTTAAACATACTGTCAAATTATATTTACTGTTTGTCAACCGTACGCAATGTTATTGACTTTGAATCTTGCTAGCATAACGTTAGCTTTCTGCTCACAGCTGAGCCAAAGGGTTCTATGAGCTGAGCGGACAGGAAAGATCTCCCGTTGCCAAGTCGTATCTAAGGTTCGTCCTATTTACTGGAGTAGTGAACAACGCTTCCATTGCATAAGAACCTTATGGGACGGTAATGATTGTTCCAGGTATTAGTCAAACCCTCAGGTGTTACCAGGGAAACTGAGTTATGGCTTGTGAAAAACTTTAGATTTTGATTACAAAATGCATTAAATTATAAATTAATGGTCTTAATTTTTTTTTCTTTGGCAAGTGACCATGGTATAAGCGGGATAATGCCCTGGATAATGCCCCTCAGGAATTAATGGACTCCGCGGAGGCCCCGTCGTCCATTAATTCCTGATAAAGGACACCTCGTTGGGCATTATCCCTTACAAATTACATTCACATTTAATATAAAATGTATGGTGTCAAACCTAACTGGAAAAGCTGGACTTTGGCTGATAAACAGCGTTGCTTTCAGGTGCTTTTTTGTCAAAAATTAAAACCCGGAAGACAAACAAGAAACAAAGCTGGACTTTATTTAAACAAATGTTCGTTATGATGGTTAGTCCTGCTAATTAGAAATTTACATATTTAAATTTATACAATAAAGTTGCATGTGTGTTTTGTTCACTGACACAAAACTAGATTTTTCCATAATGTTGAAAAGGTTAAAGGTCATCATTGCGTCATAATTTGGAAACTTGGATAACAAAATTTTCTCCAACTTTGCAACATAATTATCTGACTTTGAGTGGCATTCATGTGAATTTTCCAAGTAGGAAAGTCATTTTTATGAAATGTGTCCGATAGTGAATGCAGAGAAAGACGTCTTGAATCAAAATGAGACAGGAAATTACTGACAGGATTACTCTCCTGTCAGCTGATTGAGATGAAAACACTCGACTCAGCTCAACGACTCAGAGATGAAAACGACTCAGCTCAATGAAATAAGAAAACAAGAAATAAATTAAATACAACTTCTCTGTGAAGTTGGACGAACAGCAGCAGATTGTTTCTTCTGAAACAGCAGCAGCAACAAAGGAAAGAAGTTACAAACCTGAAAAAACAGATATTATCCTTCATTACTGCCTTTGAATGAAAAATTTATTTACCAAAAATATTCAACAACTAAATAAATAAAATGTGCAAATAAAATAAATGTTATTGTCTGACCCTAATAGATAAACAGATAAACAGAAAGAACAAAAGAAACCAGATTGAACAGATTTTTGAATAAAGGTGAAGAAGAGTCAAAGAAGAGCAAAAGCAGAATAAAAAACAGTTAAATTCGGAATATTGCTGCGTTCACATGAAGCAAAAGAACAGGATGATGTCTCGGCGCCCAAATTCACTATAATTATTTAGGAATTTAAAATCAATCATAAAGCAAACATTTCCTCTTCTTATTTTCTTGCTGTTTACCACCTGTCGACACCAAGAAATTAGATTTCTGCTTGTAATCACTTCTTTCTATAAATTAATGTATAGAAAGAAAATCTGTAACGTTAATCTGATCAGTTTGTTTCTGCTAATCATGTAGTTAGCAGCAGTAATATCTTTTGTCAGCTAGTAGTTGATATTATAAAGATGAGACCCAACAGAAAAATTAAGTTAAAATTTAAGGTTAATGGCTTGTTTACCTCACAGCGTCTGGAAGTTTTCAGAGGTTTGGGTTAGAGAGGTTTGACACATTTATCAATCAAACGTTGCTGTGAAAACACCCGAAACATCAGCTAGTGAACCGAAACACAGATTAGTGCCAAGAGCGACAGATTCCTGGTTTGATATTTCTTCTTCTGTGGTTTTTGCTCAGGTTGGTTGTCTTGGTTCGGGAACAGCATCGTCCTGTTCGTCCTGTTCAGGCAGAGAGCGGCGCTGCAGCCCAGCGACTTCCTGACCTTTAACCTCGCTGTCTCCGACGCCAGCATCTCCGTGTTCGGATACTCCAGAGGAATCATCGAGATCTTCAACGTCTTCAAGGACAACGGATACCTGATCTCCTCCGTCTGGACCTGCCAGGTACCACAGCGCTATTATCAGTATTA
Source organism: Centroberyx gerrardi (assembly GCF_048128805.1). NCBI lineage: Eukaryota > Metazoa > Chordata > Actinopteri > Beryciformes > Berycidae > Centroberyx > Centroberyx gerrardi. The sequence continues at coordinate 34,164 of NC_135999.1, forward strand.
TTATTATTATTATTATTATTATTATTATTATCATCATTAGTAGTGCTATTAACAGTATTATTGTCTGTATTAAGGCCAGTTTAGACCAAAGATTTGCGACGAGACGAGTTGAAACTTGCAACTACTTGCAATGCGCCAGGTCTGGAACATTCTGAAACCTGGCAGTTTACACCAATGCGACTAGACAAGAAGGTGTATCGTTTCCATAGCAACAACTCTCTGTATTTCCATTCTTACTGCCGGCTTTTCAGGCTTTTTTTGCAGCTGGATAATTTGTAGCGTCTTAACATATGAATGAGGATAGTGATAGTGAGTTACTTGCTACAGTTGCAGTTCTAGCATTGATGAAACAGTGTAAAAAAACGAGAGGGTCGAGAATTTGGAGCCGTCCATGGGTGCTTCAACAGAATACCCAGGGGCTTATGCAAATTTAATGCCGTGAACTCCCCTCTTTTGTCAATTTCTCCCGTCTATTCCCGGAGCAGTTCCATCATTTAGAGGATTTGGTGTTACCCCCTTCGCTACGAGCTGATTGGCTGTTGAAACAGGTGACGTACCTTACGTTCTAAAACCAGCCACTGGCAACTTGACAAGCTGAGTCGCAGGCAACGCCACCGGCTGGCTTGAGTTGAGCTGAGATGGCCAGTTTACACCGCTGCAACTTTTCTCTGCAACGTTCTAAAACGGTTTCGTCTCGTCGCCAATCGTTGGTCTGAACTGGCCTTTAGGGTTCAACTGATATGGATTTTGAAAGCTGACCCTAATACCAATATTTTTGTATTGAACCTGCTGATATCTAAGTTTTGTGCCGATATTCAATTTCTTTTAATGTTCCCATTTCCATGCTGTGAACGCTGTGAAACTTTGAGACAAACAGTTTTCATCTTATTCACCAAGACATTTATGCAAATCAGGTTGTGGCACAAACAGCGTCTTCATCACCAAGCGCATATTTTTTCTTTTATTCTGATCCAAAACGCTGCATCCTTCAGTCGGAGCATTCTGATCTGATCTGGATCTCAGATGAAAACCCTCTGATCTGATCTGGATCTCAGATGAAAACCCTCTGCCATACTTTCAGAGGATTTATACACATCAATAATTTGGGGAAGTTGGTGTTGTGAACTGTTAGTGAATTGTGTAAATGGTCACAAATCTCAAAGTAAAACTATCAAATATGGGGTCCCCCAGGGATCCATTTTAGGGCCGCTCCTCTTCATTCTGTATATAAATGATTTTGTGAATTCCTCTAGCATTCTACATCAAGTATTATTTGCTGATGATACAAATTTATTTTTATCACACAAAAATCTAAATGATCTGCAAAATAATCTAAATGAGGAACTGATTAAGGTGGATACATGGTTTAAATGCAATAAATGATCCTTAAATATAAGCAAGACAAACTTCATTGTTTTTCGCTCCAATAGAAATCGAAATAATGTTGAACATGTTTTTATCTAAATAAACGGTCGGGTTATTGAGAGAGTGAAGTCCACCAAATTCCTCAGGGTTCATATTGATGAATTTCTAAACTTTAAGGGCCATATTGATGAATTATAAATGATAAAAATTGTCCAAATATGTTGGTTTATTTTTCAAGTTGAGAATTTTTCGTCCACTTGAAGCACTTCTAACCTTATATCAGTCTTTATTTGAGCCTCATATAAATTACTGTAATGTTATATGGTGCAATACTTTTCCTAGATCTCTTGAGAAACTACAGATTTTACAGAAGAAAGTTATATGTGCCGTATCATGGTCCAAGGTAAATGCTCCCACTGACCCTCTTTTCCACAGCTACAGTCTTCTGAAGCTTACTGAATGTAATATCTTTCACAATGCTTGTATAATGTATAATGTTGTATATATGCTCAATGACAGACTTTGTGACCTTATTCAGACTTACCTTCCCTTGCATACATATAAGACTAGAAAAAAGCATCTTATAAAGGGTAAGAAACGTAAACCTAAATGTACGAGCTTTAGTGTGGTTTGCAGAGGTCCACAGGTGTGGAATGAGCTTGATAACACTATAAAAAAGGCAGCAGTTGCTGCTAAAATACATTTAAACTTGAATACCCTGAACGGTGGTGGACTTCTAAACTAGTTACTCTACTCTAAAATCCATTCAAATTGTACTGTTATTTCCACTTGCCATATGTCTCTACTTCGTGTATCTTACCTATTTAATCAATGTTTAGACTGATGGAATAAATGTCTTGGGACCATTTAGTAGTACTTTTTAGGGTCTTAGGTTAGTCTTCGGTGTTTTCTAGGTTGTAAATGTTACTGTATAATACATGCACTTTTTCAAATCTAGACGTGTTAGTAAACATATATTTTAAATACTATCTGCTTAGTGTCTGGGCCCCTATTCTCAAGCTTCAGATAGCTTATCAGGGTGTCCCATTTCACATATCTCCATTATGTCTCATATGATTGTACTTGTATTTTAACTGATTTGTGAATAAACTGAACTGAACTGAATAATTTGGGGAAGTTGGTGTTGAGAACTGTTAGTGAATTGGGCAAAATCTTGATTTGCATGGACTCGTATAAGTAAATATATGTGCAAAGTCATGAGATTTGTACCTAATTTACATAAGTAAGACCATGACAGGAGCAGATTTATGTTCTGACCAGTCAGCCAGCTGGTGAATATCATGACTGTCTGATTTGACCATTTTCTATCTATTTACTGTAATTTAGACCAAACCTGCAGTGGATCAGTGTCTAACAGACTGTTGATAGAAACACATTTGTTTTGTGGGAATCGAACTTGCGGCCTTTCTGTTATGGCATGGTCCCAGCGACATGATGGAGTTTATTTGATATATTAGGTGTGATGAATGAGTTTTTTACTTGCTTAGCGAAGACTTGATTAGCATGTATGCATGTTTCTACTGGTTTCTACTGGAGCTGACCAGTCCAACACAGTCTTCTACTGGTTTCTACTGGATTCTACTGGGAGCTGACAGTACAACACAGTCTTCTACTGTTTTCTACTGGTTTCTACTGGGAGCTGACAGTACAACACAGTCTTCTACTGGTTTCTACTGGTTTCTACTGGGAGCTGACCAGTCCAACACAGTCTTCTACTGGTTTCTACTGGGAGCTGACAGTACAACACAGTCTTCTACTGGTTTCTACTGGTTTCTACTGGGAGCTGACCAGTCCAACACAGTCTTCTACTGGTTTCTACTGGATTCTACTGGGATCTGACAGTACAACACAGTCTTCTACTGGTTTCTACTGGAAGCTGACAGTACAACACAGTCTCTACTGGTTTCCACCGAGGATTTGAACCAACAACCCTCTGGTCATGAACCTTCTTCCTCTGCTGATCTTTCCTCCAGCCTGAGTTTGATTTTCTTCTTCTTCTGTTGAAGAAACACATTGGAACTGACTGAACTTCTATTGGACAGAAATGTATTGAAAATGTTCAGAGTCTGACCAGCAGAACTAAATGTTGTTTGTCCTGCAGGTCGACGGCTTCTTCACCCTGCTGTTCGGTCTGAGCAGCATCAACACTCTGACTGTCATCAGCATCACCCGCTACATCAAAGGCTGTCACCCCAGCAGAGGTAACATCATCATCACCTGCAAAACATGAAGAGATCTTCATCAGTACTGTCCTGATGAAAGACTGGGGGGGGGGTTAAGATCAAAGGCTTTTTTATCTGGTTGTTGGAAAGAAGCAAACATACTCGTCAATGCAGCGGTCTTTATGATAGATGAAAGTCTATGAACATGATAGATTTACGATCAGGTAATACTGAAAATCTAACTCAAAGGAATAGTTCCCAAAAATGAAAACTGAGTCATTATCTTCTGAATAAAGTTTATCTGTCTGGCCTCTCCCAGCCATCAGTTCCATGTCGGCTTCTGCAGAACAACAGAACAGGAACCGGTTCTTCAGAGTTCCAAAAAGGACGAAAAATGAACATGAAATAAAAACAGCTCATGCAGCAGAATCCAAGTGTTGAAGTGTCCTGGACATACAAACATCAGAATCAGAATCAGATTTATTGCCAGGTACATTTACACATATGAGGAATTTGATCTGGTGAGATTGCAGCGAAAGAAATAAAGATAGTAAATAAAATAAACACACAAACATACAAACACACAAACATACAAACACACAAACACACAAACATACAAACACACAAACACACAAACACACAAACATACAAACATATAAACACAAACACACAAACACACAAACACACAAACATACAAACACACAAACATACAAACATACAAACATACAAACACACAAACATACAAACATACAAACTTCACCTGTGTTTCAACTGACAGGCTGAATAAATAATGTCAACGTTTTCATTTTTGGGTGAACTATTCCTTTAAGTGTGTTTTGAGGATTATAAACGTGTAATGCTGATTCCTGTTTACAGCGAACGCCATGCGACAGAAAACATCCAGTCTCTGCTTTGAAGTTCTTTAAGGGCCGTTTCATTTCAGGATGTGATGTCAGACGTGACTTCACATCCTGTAATATAGAAGCGCTCTCTTCAGTTCAGTACATAAAGGAATTTGTCTTGACACACAAATACAGAACTAACAACAGACAGACTGGACACACAGTGTAGATACACAACAGACAGACTGGACACTGTGTAGATACACAACAGACAGACTGGACACACAGCTTGGTGCAGTGTGGAGCGGGTGTATTGGAGTTAATGGGAGTCCGGTGGAACATGGCAGCAGTGCACAGTAAGGTCGTTAATATGATGAATGTGTCTCCCAGCGCACCACATCACCAACAGGACCGTCTCCATCTGCCTGCTGCTCATCTGGGGTGGAGCGGCATTCTGGTCCGGGGCGCCGCTGCTGGGCTGGGGCAGCTACACCGGTAGGACAAGTCTTCTTCTGTGGTTTTACTTTTGCTCCATTAAGATAATTCTATACATTTACTGATCTCAGGATCACAAACTATTAGCATTATGTGTCACTGCTGTCATGGTGAATAATATAAGTTTGGTGTTTTTCTTCATTTGAATTGAAAGCTCATAGTCATTCATGTGTTCGGTGAGTTTCATGTTAAAAGACCCGTTGTATTGAATTTCAAACACACCAGTGAGAAAGTGAGTGAATCTTTTTTTTGTCTGACATTAGCTCTGTGTTTTCACACAAACCAGCAGTTTCTCCTGAATTTATTTTGTTGTTTTCTCTCCAGATCGCGGATATGGAACCTGTGAGATTGACTGGGCCAAAGCCAACTACTCCTCCATCTACAAGTCCTACATCATCTCCATCCTCATCTTCTGCTTCTTCATCCCTGTGCTGATCATGCTGTTCTGCTACGTCTCCATCATCAACACCGTGAAGAGAGGCAACGCCTTGTCGGCAGAGGGCGACCTGACCGACCGGCAGAGGAAGATCGAGAGAGACGTCACCGTGGTGAGTAGAGTAGAACTAAAGCTGAACTGAAGCTTAACTAAAGCTGAACTGAAGCTGAACTAAAGCTGAACTAAAGCTGAACTGAAGCTTAACTGAAGCTGAACTAAAGCTGAACTTTAATGAAGTGAAAGAATTGTAGCGGTACTCCAGAATTCTTTATAATCTTAAAAAAACAATGTTTCAACAGCAAAACAACTATATAATATAATATAATATAATATAATATAATATAATACACCTTTACTCTGATTCTTTGTTCCTGGTGGCCAGCACCACTAACACTGGTGTGCATTTCAATCTCTTTTCAGGAAGCTGTTAAAACGCATTAAATAAAAATCACCATGGATACTGTTGTCCTTTAGCAGCACTGAGCTGCTCTTCATGTTCCATGTTGTGTTGCTGCTGTTTTAGAACAGCGATCGGCTGGAGCAGCTTGAGGCGGTTAGTTTCAGTTTGTTTAGTGATTCACTTCTTGGTTAAATGATAAAAGAGCGGACTTCCTTGTCTCTGCAGGTTTCCATAGTGATCTGCACCGCCTTCATCCTGGCCTGGTCTCCGTACGCTGTGGTGTCCATGTGGTCCGCCTGGGGCTTCCAGGTTCCCAGCCTCACCAGCATCTTCACCCGCCTCTTCGCCAAGTCCGCCAGCTTTTACAACCCGCTCATCTACTTCGGCCTGAGCTCCAAGTTCCGCAAAGACGTCGCCATTTTACTGCCCTGCACCCGCGAGGCTAAAGACACAGTGAAACTCAAGCGTTTCAAGCCAAAGGCTGATGGCCACGCCCACGGGCACGCCCCCGCCCCCGCCCACGGCCGGCCCGGCGCAGGAGGCAGCAGCGGACCCAAGGCTCCTCTGATCCAGATGGAGAAGAGGTACGCTCCTGGGAAGCGGCCCCATCCAGCCCCCAGCCCCGACTCTGGGATGGGCAGCCCCCCCTGCAGCCCCCCCCCTGCTAACAAACAGCTGTTCTACATCGAAGTGCCCAAACCGTCCGACACCGGGCCGGAGTTTGAATGTGACAGACTCTAAAGAACTTCTTTGTTTTACTTATTATATGACAATTAAAGATAAGAGTTTGTGCTTTCTGTTGCAGAAATGGATAAACAATTTGTTCAAAATGGATGCTTTTATTGTGGTGTTAAAAAAATAGATGCCTCACAAAGAAGTGATCTTCTGATACTCAGAAGAGTTCTGAGTATCAGAGTATTGCCAACTGTCAACTCTCTTCAAAGGAAAACAAAAGTCACAAGATGTGACATCATACATCAATTTTCATATGAATATACACTTTATTTGGAAAGTCTGATACTCTGCTGATACTCAATCAGGTGACTATAATGTGTCAGTAAAAAGTTTAGGTGATACAACAGTGTGAACAGTGATCTAGATATTCAGGGTTAGGGTTCATGTCAGAGTTCGGGTCTTCTGTAAGATCGAGATCATTAAGGATTTGCAGTAGATAATGTGTGGACTACCTGAGGAAAATCAGCTGGACACTGGTGTTGTCTTGGGGAATTTTAAAGATTTTTTTAGAGCTCTTTGATAAACTGAGAAAGCTGAATAAAGACAGTAGAACCCAGTAGAACCCTGGGTAAATGATAATGTACATGAAGATGTTAGGAATAGAAATGAGCAATATTCTAAGTTCAGAAAAAACAGAGATGATCAGAGTTGGGGAGATTACAGAAAATTAAGGAATGAGTAGAATTGATTACACAGAAAAGACAATTTTAATGAGAAGATGAGGGAATATGCAAGTGAGTCCACAATGCTTTAACAGGTTAAAAACAAAAACATGTAACAGCAGCCTTTGGGAACAAGATTTCATCAAATAGGAAGGAGGTGACAAATATTCTTAATGATGATCAGGGCAATGAAGACTCACATCATCAGTTTTACTCTCATGAAGGTTTTGGAGCCGATGGCTTTTCTTTGATACCAGTTTCTGAGGAAACTGAGCTGGAGAAGCTGAACAAGCTCAACTGGTTTTGATAAAATCCCAGCTAGATTTCTTAAGGAGGCAGCTGAATTTATCACTCCATGCATTACCATTATCATTAATTTGTCCATCAGAGGGAAAAATTCCCACATGATCTTTAGTCTGCCAGGATCTTTCCACTGTTTAAGAAAGGAAACAGTCTTGATCAAGACCAGATTCTATTTTGTGATCACACACAGCTGTGTATGAATTTCTGTCAGGCTTTCGAAAATTTCACTGTACTGACACCTGCCTTCAAAACTTGATGGATTTTATTAGAAAGGAGGTAGATGAGGGAAAATAGAATGCAAGTTGTGGATATTGGGGGACTCTATATAGAATGTGGGGTTCCACAAGGCAGTGTATTGGGTCCATTATTCCTTGTATGTAAATGGTCTGAAGGCTACTTGTTCTTGTGATCTCTCTTTACATGCAGACTCAGCATTAATGGTTTCTCATAAGGATCAAAGTAAAGGTGAAAATTTACTGATCTACTCAATATCAGCAGATGAATGTCAGATAATCGGTTTTCACTGCATATTGGAAAAACAGAATCAATACTGTTTGGCACGAGGATGAAACTGGCTTTGAAGTTAAAGTTGGTGAATCCTGTGAAGGACAAATACTTGGGATGTGTGTTGGAGAGCCATATGTGAGGGAAAGGTTGGGACCGAACAACGCAAAATAATATAGCAAAATATAGCAAATTTGATTATTAGCCAAAACATTTTATGGTGTAAGGTAGACATACCATGAGCTATCAGTTTGTGAAACAACTCTATTTGTTCCTGTAGAACATTTCAACTTTGTTTTACAGAAATCGTGTTTTATTCCTTGGTTTCTTGTGAAATACGACACAACCCGCAAGCTTTAGCGAGTTCCTTAGAAACCAGAGAAATGTTCACGTTGGTAGGCAGACTGGAGCAAAGTAACATTAGTCAACTAGCAACCTGAGCCGCTCCATGAAAATCATTACAAATCAGTAAACAATATTATACTATAATATTATATCACTATTTAGTATCACTTTTGAAAATGAGGCAAGGCGAACTGATGACATCACTCATAATGCTGTATGGGATGAGTAAGAAACTTTATGTACAGTCTTTTACCCAGGACCTGTTTGTTTTTCACATTTTCTGAATCTATTGTGATTCAGATGGAAGCTTGTTGTTTCAGTTCAAAGCTTAAAACTCTTTAAGAACATGAAAGGAACAAAGGAACCAGGGAGTCTGGTCCGTGTGTGATCCACAGAAATATCGTCAGAGTGAGCGCTCGCTGCTTCCTCCTCTCTGTCCTGAAGTGGGTCAGCATCAGTCTGAATGGCCTTCTTCTACCAGACTGACTTAAAGTGATGATTATACTTGAAATTTAGTATTGTGTTATGGATGTTTTTGTATTTAAAGCATTAATTCATGTGTATTTGACGTGATGAGTTGTTTTTTTATTGCAAATGATTTGTGTGTACATATGTGAATAAACAGATGTGTACTCAAAAATATTTTCCTCACTCAAAATACTTTTATGACAGACATCATAATACTGCAAAATATACATTTCACAATACTTAGGATAAGTTTAGAAAAACCTTTCCAATGTATGAAAAAACTGGCCAAAAATGTAAAAAAGAAAAAGTTTAAGTCTATAAGTCTATAAAAGTCTATAAAAGTCTCTATAAGTCTCTATAAATCTATAAAAGTCTATAAAAGTCTCCCCCCCCCCCCCCAGATACACAAATTGATGGACACATCTCCGCATGTCTCAAAGACATCAGTGCTTGGATGTCTGTTCTCCACCTCAAGCTCAATCTTAAAAAGACAGAGCTGCTCTTTCTCCCAGGGACAGATTGCCCTCTCACAGACCTCCATCTCCATTGACAACACTGTGTTTCCCTCTCAGACTGCCAAGAACCTCGGGGTGATCCTGGACCACCAGCTGTCCTAACCCTCTGCCGACATTGCAGCAACGACCCGCTCCTGTAGGTTCTCCCTCTACAACATCCGCAATATTTGCCCCTTCCTTACGAGGGAAGCGTCTCAGCTCCTGGTCCAAGTTCTTGTCATCTCCCGCATGGACTACTGCAACGTTCTTCTGGCCAGGTGACCTCTGCCATCAGACCTTTACAGCCAATCAGAATGCTGCAGCCCGTCTGGTGTTCAACCAACCAAAATTCTCTCACATCACTCCCTTCTTCCAGTCGCTTCACTGGCTTCCCATCTCTGCTGCATCAAATTCAAGGGTTAGGTGAAGAAGAAGTTTGGTTTCGTCTCCATAGGAGACGAAACTAAATGCACTGGCCATCACTGTGAGTCCCTGAGACCGATCAAGCCCCCCACCCGGGCCTAACCCCCCCATCCGATTTCGTAGTGGTGGTGTGGGGTGTGGGGTGTTTTGTGCCATCAATCTGATGCTGAAAATTCCCCGTAGCCCGTGTGGGCCTGGGGTCAAACATAGGGGTGAGGTGCAGGCCCCTAAAGGTCAGGAGCAGGGGTCAGAAATTGCCCACTGCCCCTCTGGATTTTTGGGGTCAAAAGTGTGGGTCAAATTGTGATACCATGGAGGTTGGGGGCAGGGGTGGGGGTCAAAGGTTGGGGTTAGGGATAGCTAAAGGGTGGGGTTGAGGTTAGGGGTTAGGGTTAGGGTTAGGATAGGGGATGAAAACCACTCTGGGAAGACCCTTTCTTGAATAACTTTTTTTGTGAAGGTCGTAGAGACTCGAAACCAAGTTCCTTGAATAGGTTTAGGAGGACGCCCGATCGAAAGGTACCACCCTCGACTTCCTACGACCACCAGAAGTGGTCGAAACCGCAATTTAGACCATTCCGGGAAGACCCTTTCTTGAATAACTTTTTTTGTGAAGGTCGTAGAGACTCGAAACCAAGCTCCACCCCTAGGTTAACGGGGACGCCCGATCCAACGGTCCCACCCCCGACTTCCTACCACCACCGGAAGTGGTAGCTGCCATAGACTTCCATGCAAAAACGATGTTAAAATTTGACCAAGTGCCACGTCCGAAATGTTTTCCCAAAAAGTGTCTAGGAGCACGTTTCGGGCCATTTTGAGTCGATTGGACCCTACTTGTAGTGAATTTTTTTTACATGTGCTAGGGTGACCAAAGTTGGTGGGCGTGTTCAGGGGGTCCCCCTGAGTGCATAGGTCCCGGTCCCATGTGAGTAGCTTATTCCTATCGCGAGATATGAAGGTTTGAAAAAACCACTCTCCAAACGACCTTTCTTGCATAACTTTTTTTGTGAAGGTCATAGAGACCCGGAACCAAGGTCCTTGAATAGATTTGCGGGTTAGGGTTAGGGTTAGGGTTAGGGTTAGGGTTAGGGTTAGGGTTAGGGTTAGGTTAGGGTTAGGATAGGGGATGAAAACCACTCTGGGAAGACCCTTTCTTGAATAACTTTTTTTGTGAAGGTCGTA
>NC_135999.1:50000-55698 GCF_048128805.1 Centroberyx gerrardi
GGTTAGGGTTAGGGTTAGGGTTAGGGTTAGGGTTAGGGTTAGGGTTAGGGTTAGGGTTAGGGTTAGGGTTAGGGTTAGGGTTAGGGTTAGGGTTAGGGTTAGGGTTAGGGTTAGGGTTAGGGTTAGGGTTAGGGTTAGGGTTAGGGTTAGGGTTAGGGTTAGGGTTAGGGTTAGGGTTAGGGTTAGGGTTAGGGTTAGGGTTAGGGTTAGGGTTAGGGTTAGGGTTAGGGTTAGGGTTAGGGTTAGGGTTAGGGTTAGGGTTAGGGTTAGGGTTAGGGTTAGGGTTAGGGTTAGGGTTAGGGTTAGGGTTAGGGTTAGGGTTAGGGTTAGGGTTAGGGTTAGGGTTAGGGTTAGGGTTAGGGTTAGGGTTAGGGTTAGGGTTAGGGTTAGGGTTAGGGTTAGGGTTAGGGTTAGGGTTAGGGTTAGGGTTAGGGTTAGGGTTAGGGTTAGGGTTAGGGTTAGGGTTAGGGTTAGGGTTAGGGTTAGGGTTAGGGTTAGGGTTAGGGTTAGGGTTAGGGTTAGGGTTAGGGTTAGGGTTAGGGTTAGGGTTAGGGTTAGGGTTAGGGTTAGGGTTAGGGTTAGGGTTAGGGTTAGGGTTAGGGTTAGGGTTAGGGTTAGGGTTAGGGTTAGGGTTAGGGTTAGGGTTAGGGTTAGGGTTAGGGTTAGGGTTAGGGTTAGGGTTAGGGTTAGGGTTAGGGTTAGGGTTAGGGTTAGGGTTAGGGTTAGGGTTAGGGTTAGGGTTAGGGTTAGGGTTAGGGTTAGGGTTAGGGTTAGGGTTAGGGTTAGGGTTAGGGTTAGGGTTAGGGTTAGGGTTAGGGTTAGGGTTAGGGTTAGGGTTAGGGTTAGGGTTAGGGTTAGGGTTAGGGTTAGGGTTAGGGTTAGGGTTAGGGTTAGGGTTAGGGTTAGGGTTAGGGTTAGGGTTAGGGTTAGGGTTAGGGTTAGGGTTAGGGTTAGGGTTAGGGTTAGGGTTAGGGTTAGGGTTAGGGTTAGGGTTAGGGTTAGGGTTAGGGTTAGGGTTAGGGTTAGGGTTAGGGTTAGGGTTAGGGTTAGGGTTAGGGTTAGGGTTAGGGTTAGGGTTAGGGTTAGGGTTAGGGTTAGGGTTAGGGTTAGGGTTAGGGTTAGGGTTAGGGTTAGGGTTAGGGTTAGGGTTAGGGTTAGGGTTAGGGTTAGGGTTAGGGTTAGGGTTAGGGTTAGGGTTAGGGTTAGGGTTAGGGTTAGGGTTAGGGTTAGGGTTAGGGTTAGGGTTAGGGTTAGGGTTAGGGTTAGGGTTAGGGTTAGGGTTAGGGTTAGGGTTAGGGTTAGGGTTAGGGTTAGGGTTAGGGTTAGGGTTAGGGTTAGGGTTAGGGTTAGGGTTAGGGTTAGGGTTAGGGTTAGGGTTAGGGTTAGGGTTAGGGTTAGGGTTAGGGTTAGGGTTAGGGTTAGGGTTAGGGTTAGGGTTAGGGTTAGGGTTAGGGTTAGGGTTAGGGTTAGGGTTAGGGTTAGGGTTAGGGTTAGGGTTAGGGTTAGGGTTAGGGTTAGGGTTAGGGTTAGGGTTAGGGTTAGGGTTAGGGTTAGGGTTAGGGTTAGGGTTAGGGTTAGGGTTAGGGTTAGGGTTAGGGTTAGGGTTAGGGTTAGGGTTAGGGTTAGGGTTAGGGTTAGGGTTAGGGTTAGGGTTAGGGTTAGGGTTAGGGTTAGGGTTAGGGTTAGGGTTAGGGTTAGGGTTAGGGTTAGGGTTAGGGTTAGGGTTAGGGTTAGGGTTAGGGTTAGGGTTAGGGTTAGGGTTAGGGTTAGGGTTAGGGTTAGGGTTAGGGTTAGGGTTAGGGTTAGGGTTAGGGTTAGGGTTAGGGTTAGGGTTAGGGTTAGGGTTAGGGTTAGGGTTAGGGTTAGGGTTAGGGTTAGGGTTAGGGTTAGGGTTAGGGTTAGGGTTAGGGTTAGGGTTAGGGTTAGGGTTAGGGTTAGGGTTAGGGTTAGGGTTAGGGTTAGGGTTAGGGTTAGGGTTAGGGTTAGGGTTAGGGTTAGGGTTAGGGTTAGGGTTAGGGTTAGGGTTAGGGTTAGGGTTAGGGTTAGGGTTAGGGTTAGGGTTAGGGTTAGGGTTAGGGTTAGGGTTAGGGTTAGGGTTAGGGTTAGGGTTAGGGTTAGGGTTAGGGTTAGGGTTAGGGTTAGGGTTAGGGTTAGGGTTAGGGTTAGGGTTAGGGTTAGGGTTAGGGTTAGGGTTAGGGTTAGGGTTAGGGTTAGGGTTAGGGTTAGGGTTAGGGTTAGGGTTAGGGTTAGGGTTAGGGTTAGGGTTAGGGTTAGGGTTAGGGTTAGGGTTAGGGTTAGGGTTAGGGTTAGGGTTAGGGTTAGGGTTAGGGTTAGGGTTAGGGTTAGGGTTAGGGTTAGGGTTAGGGTTAGGGTTAGGGTTAGGGTTAGGGTTAGGGTTAGGGTTAGGGTTAGGGTTAGGGTTAGGGTTAGGGTTAGGGTTAGGGTTAGGGTTAGGGTTAGGGTTAGGGTTAGGGTTAGGGTTAGGGTTAGGGTTAGGGTTAGGGTTAGGGTTAGGGTTAGGGTTAGGGTTAGGGTTAGGGTTAGGGTTAGGGTTAGGGTTAGGGTTAGGGTTAGGGTTAGGGTTAGGGTTAGGGTTAGGGTTAGGGTTAGGGTTAGGGTTAGGGTTAGGGTTAGGGTTAGGGTTAGGGTTAGGGTTAGGGTTAGGGTTAGGGTTAGGGTTAGGGTTAGGGTTAGGGTTAGGGTTAGGGTTAGGGTTAGGGTTAGGGTTAGGGTTAGGGTTAGGGTTAGGGTTAGGGTTAGGGTTAGGGTTAGGGTTAGGGTTAGGGTTAGGGTTAGGGTTAGGGTTAGGGTTAGGGTTAGGGTTAGGGTTAGGGTTAGGGTTAGGGTTAGGGTTAGGGTTAGGGTTAGGGTTAGGGTTAGGGTTAGGGTTAGGGTTAGGGTTAGGGTTAGGGTTAGGGTTAGGGTTAGGGTTAGGGTTAGGGTTAGGGTTAGGGTTAGGGTTAGGGTTAGGGTTAGGGTTAGGGTTAGGGTTAGGGTTAGGGTTAGGGTTAGGGTTAGGGTTAGGGTTAGGGTTAGGGTTAGGGTTAGGGTTAGGGTTAGGGTTAGGGTTAGGGTTAGGGTTAGGGTTAGGGTTAGGGTTAGGGTTAGGGTTAGGGTTAGGGTTAGGGTTAGGGTTAGGGTTAGGGTTAGGGTTAGGGTTAGGGTTAGGGTTAGGGTTAGGGTTAGGGTTAGGGTTAGGGTTAGGGTTAGGGTTAGGGTTAGGGTTAGGGTTAGGGTTAGGGTTAGGGTTAGGGTTAGGGTTAGGGTTAGGGTTAGGGTTAGGGTTAGGGTTAGGGTTAGGGTTAGGGTTAGGGTTAGGGTTAGGGTTAGGGTTAGGGTTAGGGTTAGGGTTAGGGTTAGGGTTAGGGTTAGGGTTAGGGTTAGGGTTAGGGTTAGGGTTAGGGTTAGGGTTAGGGTTAGGGTTAGGGTTAGGGTTAGGGTTAGGGTTAGGGTTAGGGTTAGGGTTAGGGTTAGGGTTAGGGTTAGGGTTAGGGTTAGGGTTAGGGTTAGGGTTAGGGTTAGGGTTAGGGTTAGGGTTAGGGTTAGGGTTAGGGTTAGGGTTAGGGTTAGGGTTAGGGTTAGGGTTAGGGTTAGGGTTAGGGTTAGGGTTAGGGTTAGGGTTAGGGTTAGGGTTAGGGTTAGGGTTAGGGTTAGGGTTAGGGTTAGGGTTAGGGTTAGGGTTAGGGTTAGGGTTAGGGTTAGGGTTAGGGTTAGGGTTAGGGTTAGGGTTAGGGTTAGGGTTAGGGTTAGGGTTAGGGTTAGGGTTAGGGTTAGGGTTAGGGTTAGGGTTAGGGTTAGGGTTAGGGTTAGGGTTAGGGTTAGGGTTAGGGTTAGGGTTAGGGTTAGGGTTAGGGTTAGGGTTAGGGTTAGGGTTAGGGTTAGGGTTAGGGTTAGGGTTAGGGTTAGGGTTAGGGTTAGGGTTAGGGTTAGGGTTAGGGTTAGGGTTAGGGTTAGGGTTAGGGTTAGGGTTAGGGTTAGGGTTAGGGTTAGGGTTAGGGTTAGGGTTAGGGTTAGGGTTAGGGTTAGGGTTAGGGTTAGGGTTAGGGTTAGGGTTAGGGTTAGGGTTAGGGTTAGGGTTAGGGTTAGGGTTAGGGTTAGGGTTAGGGTTAGGGTTAGGGTTAGGGTTAGGGTTAGGGTTAGGGTTAGGGTTAGGGTTAGGGTTAGGGTTAGGGTTAGGGTTAGGGTTAGGGTTAGGGTTAGGGTTAGGGTTAGGGTTAGGGTTAGGGTTAGGGTTAGGGTTAGGGTTAGGGTTAGGGTTAGGGTTAGGGTTAGGGTTAGGGTTAGGGTTAGGGTTAGGGTTAGGGTTAGGGTTAGGGTTAGGGTTAGGGTTAGGGTTAGGGTTAGGGTTAGGGTTAGGGTTAGGGTTAGGGTTAGGGTTAGGGTTAGGGTTAGGGTTAGGGTTAGGGTTAGGGTTAGGGTTAGGGTTAGGGTTAGGGTTAGGGTTAGGGTTAGGGTTAGGGTTAGGGTTAGGGTTAGGGTTAGGGTTAGGGTTAGGGTTAGGGTTAGGGTTAGGGTTAGGGTTAGGGTTAGGGTTAGGGTTAGGGTTAGGGTTAGGGTTAGGGTTAGGGTTAGGGTTAGGGTTAGGGTTAGGGTTAGGGTTAGGGTTAGGGTTAGGGTTAGGGTTAGGGTTAGGGTTAGGGTTAGGGTTAGGGTTAGGGTTAGGGTTAGGGTTAGGGTTAGGGTTAGGGTTAGGGTTAGGGTTAGGGTTAGGGTTAGGGTTAGGGTTAGGGTTAGGGTTAGGGTTAGGGTTAGGGTTAGGGTTAGGGTTAGGGTTAGGGTTAGGGTTAGGGTTAGGGTTAGGGTTAGGGTTAGGGTTAGGGTTAGGGTTAGGGTTAGGGTTAGGGTTAGGGTTAGGGTTAGGGTTAGGGTTAGGGTTAGGGTTAGGGTTAGGGTTAGGGTTAGGGTTAGGGTTAGGGTTAGGGTTAGGGTTAGGGTTAGGGTTAGGGTTAGGGTTAGGGTTAGGGTTAGGGTTAGGGTTAGGGTTAGGGTTAGGGTTAGGGTTAGGGTTAGGGTTAGGGTTAGGGTTAGGGTTAGGGTTAGGGTTAGGGTTAGGGTTAGGGTTAGGGTTAGGGTTAGGGTTAGGGTTAGGGTTAGGGTTAGGGTTAGGGTTAGGGTTAGGGTTAGGGTTAGGGTTAGGGTTAGGGTTAGGGTTAGGGTTAGGGTTAGGGTTAGGGTTAGGGTTAGGGTTAGGGTTAGGGTTAGGGTTAGGGTTAGGGTTAGGGTTAGGGTTAGGGTTAGGGTTAGGGTTAGGGTTAGGGTTAGGGTTAGGGTTAGGGTTAGGGTTAGGGTTAGGGTTAGGGTTAGGGTTAGGGTTAGGGTTAGGGTTAGGGTTAGGGTTAGGGTTAGGGTTAGGGTTAGGGTTAGGGTTAGGGTTAGGGTTAGGGTTAGGGTTAGGGTTAGGGTTAGGGTTAGGGTTAGGGTTAGGGTTAGGGTTAGGGTTAGGGTTAGGGTTAGGGTTAGGGTTAGGGTTAGGGTTAGGGTTAGGGTTAGGGTTAGGGTTAGGGTTAGGGTTAGGGTTAGGGTTAGGGTTAGGGTTAGGGTTAGGGTTAGGGTTAGGGTTAGGGTTGGGTTAGGGTTAGGGTTAGGGTTAGGGTTAGGGTTAGGGTTAGGGTTAGGGTTAGGGTTAGGGTTAGGGTTAGGGTTAGGGTTAGGGTTAGGGTTAGGGTTAGGGTTAGGGTTAGGGTTAGGGTTAGGGTTA